>NC_140937.1:35447267-35647267 GCF_014529385.1 Adiantum capillus-veneris | reverse complement strand
GTATGGTTAATAAAGGATTGGAAGATTTTGTATCAATTGTGAAAGATGACAAGTACAAACGTTATGTATGGCTGAAAATTATGACACTAAAAAGAGCACCCATTTTTGTAGCCGGTTGCTACATTCCTCATCGTGATTCTCCCTTTTATGCTTGCATGGATAGAGATCAACCATTTTCTGATTTGGAAGAGGACATTGCTTATTTCAAAGGTGAAGGTGATGTTATTGTATTTGGGGATATGAATGCTCGCACAAAAACATTGCAACATGATACTCAATAATTTGATATGCCATACATTTCAAGGGAGTTGGAAGAAGTTCACTTGTATGATCGTACTTCAATGGATGAGAAAGAGCCGGATCACTATGGAAAGTTACTTTTACACATGTGTAATAGCACGGGTATGCTCATTGCCAATGGTGTATCTTTGTGGAGTGGAACCAATGGATTTACATGTAGGAGACATAATGGGGATAGTGTGATTGACTATATGCTACTCTCTGAAGCCATCATGTATCACATAAAGAGTTTTATATTTGGTCAATGGACCCCGGAATCCGACCATCGCACCTTATGTATTGACCTTTCATGTGGAGAAGCAACTAAGCATGATAATCTCAGCCAAAGGAAAGAGAAGTTATCACTATGTATGGATTTCAAACGGGCACCAATGTACATTGAAATGGTTGAGCAAAAATTATGTATGACAAAGCTTCAATGTGATGCACCATTGGAAACTAAATGGGAAGCTTTCAAGAAAGCTATTTGTTCTTGTGCGGAAGAATTCTTTGCCATAAAGCATCTCCATGGTATCAACAAAGATAGATCACGCAAAAGGTGGTTTGATAAAGAATGTCAAGATGCTCGAAAGTCCTTGATAAAGCTTGATGCAACTATGGACAAACACAACTATCTGTGAGGTCCCTGCCCCTTGTCGAGAGGAGCAGAGTACCTTTGATAGGTCTCCAATCCTGATAAGGAAAAACCAACGGACATTGCCTTAGGTACTACGTAGCCACGGGCATGAACCGTTAGTGAAGGATTGGTCCTATCTCGCTCTGGCGGAGCGTGACCACCATAACCCTATCTAAAAACTATCTATAATCAATTACACCTAAAAGTATAAATCTTAGAGTGGCCAACCTATGCGCTTTTTTCTCCATGTTTCAGAAGCACAGCCGCCAAGGTTTGTCTCTTTTAAGATTTATGACTAAAAAAAAAAAAATTCTAGTGTTGGAAAGTTACCCGACTCATCGGGTCCACCCGTCCATAGAATGATACCGTCAGGGTATCATTCTCCCACTTTCCACACCACACTCACCCTTCGTTTGTTATTTAATTACTACCACACTGTTTAAACATACATGTTCCTTTACTTTATTTATGATACCGGTTCGTTAAAACAGCCCTTCAAACAGTATTACAAACAATAGTCAAACAAGAATTCGTCCAATTTTAAACCAACAACCCTTGGATTAGGTTCACTCAAGAATCTCTACTGGCGCTATTATGTCCGATCGGTGTATACATTATTCATAAAAACCCTTGTCCTCATGAGCATCCCATACCGCTCGACAAGTACTCGTTGTGCTAATCTGGACGTACTCCCGTCATAGCAACAACGGTGCCAATCTGGGCGTCATCCTCACGCCACGGCAAAACAAAACTGCAGTATCTAGCTGGGCTAATCTGGGTGTACTCCCACCACAGCATCAGCGGTGCCATCCTGGGCGTCATCTCACGCCTCGGCAACTGCCACATAATACCAGCGCTAATAAGTAGAGATACTTGAGAAAAACCATACCGAAGGTTTTGGACAAACATTCTTTCCTATAGCAACCAGTTAAACCAGACAATCTTCCTACTTGTCAAACATATGACGCGTTTCTTGGGGTTAAGCCCCGTGGTTTCGGTCCGTCTTTTCTTTTCAGAAGGTAAATAATATATTCCTCTGGTCTCGCATATGCAATGATGCATAACTTGAAACTGCAATACTAACCTGTACCATAGCTCCGATTGGTCCGATTGGTGGAGACATAGCATTTTCCGCAGGGATTCCACCGTTACTTGTACCAGCTTCATGATCATTAGCACTTTGGGTTCGAGCACGCTTTGGAGCCATTTTTTTTGTACTACACTTATGTTATACACTTAGAACTTTAAATTGGTCAATTTTTCTAGTAATCTCCTTGTTTTCAAAGAGAGTCTGAAATTTGAATCCTCGCCAACTCGGATTCACACTTACTGTTGTTGTTCTACATCTAATTTTTATACATCAAATATTTGCTAATCTTAATTAATCAAAAATTAAGTGTGTAAATTATGAGTGAAAGTTTAGGAATGCATTACTTTTATGCATGACATTTCTAATCCAATTCTAACTTCAATTCTATACTTCAACTAAATCAATTTTTAGTATTATTCAAAATTCTATTTAACCTAATTGACAATAACATTGGTGAATGAGAATTTCATCATGTATAATAAGAATATGATGAGTTCTCTTATGTATTAACTTTCAATTAACAATATATAAGTTAATAGTAAACATGTACTAACTAGAGAGAATAGGTATACTTAGAGAAATTAGAGTAAGAGAAAATATACACACACATCTTTTCTAAAGTTAATTGATTCTTACTATCCATTAGAAAGATTAGAGTAAAAGAGAACACACACATATACTTTTCTAAAGCTAATTGAATCTCACCAATCTATTAGAGAGATTAGAGTAAAAGATAACACACACACACACACACACATATCCTTCTTAAAGCTAATTGAATCTTACTAATCTATTAGAAGATTAGAGTAATAGATAGCACACACACACACACACATAACTAATTGAATCTTACTAATCCATTAGAGATTAGAGTAAGAGATAGCACACATACACATAGCTAATTGAATCTTACTAATCTATTAGAGAGATTAGAGTAAAAGATAGCACACACACACACACATATCTAATTGAATTTTACTAATCTATTAGAGATTAAAGTAAGAGATAGCACACATACACATAACTAATTGAATCTTACTAATCTATTAGAAATTAGAGTAATAGATAGCACACACACACACATAACTAATTGAATCTTACTAATCTATTAGAGATTAGAGTAATAGATAGCACACATACACACATATCCTTCTTAAAACTAATTGAATGCTCAATTAATACATACTTTATTAATCCACTAGAGTTTTTGCTCTCTTAGTGGTTTGTGAACGCCTTCTCTCTAAGAGAAGTGGCAGCACTTCGTGAGCGCTATAGAGGCAATCTGTATGTCTAAAGTGTGAGCATGGATGCTCTATTTATAGCAAAAAGAAAAACGTCCAACTTTTTTTTTCGAAAAAATATATATATATATATTTTTTAACAATATATATATATTTTTTAATATATATATATATATATATATATATATATATTTTAATATATATATATATATTTTATTTTATTTTTTTATTTTCAAAAATCATATCCGCGTTTTTGGTACCCTTGTGGTACCCATGAGCTTGACCACTTTGTCATTATCATCAAAAGATAAAGCCACTCCTTTCCATGTGATAGTGTGTCCCACTTTGTCCCCTCCTATGTGATCCATGTGCCTTCATTTGTCATCCCTATATATTCTTTTGTCTTTATAATTATTTTATTTATTTCCTTAATGATAATTTACTTTACATTTTTAAGTCAAACTTTACAGTCTTATATTAACTTTACAGTAGTAAAAGAAAATTCTACAATCCGTAAATAAGTTTTGCAATAAGTTAGTTAGTGATTCATATAGCTAAACATGTCAGAATTTTGTAGCGTAAATTTTAAATTCTAGGTTTTCTCAACCTACGATTCATAATTTGAACTTGAATATCTTAAATAATGAGTGATGGTTAAAAAAATTCAAATGCGTAATAGAACTTGTGTGAAATTTGAAAGTAGAGACCTTACACTATCAAAGTCATTTGCATACATACAAGGCATTGATTCAAAAGAAGAGAAGAAGATGGGAAGTAAAGCAACAAGAATTTCAAGTCCAAGAAAAGGCACATGCATGTGGAAGATTTTGGACAAACTTGAGAGGCAAGCGGGTTGAGAATTTTGGTAACTTGAGTCTAGTGGATATGTACACACATTGTAGGCAATTATATGAGCAAGCAAATACTAAAAAAATGCCATTTTATGGTTCACTCCCATGTATGCCGTCTTTTTTAACTATTGAGGATGTATGCGGTGGGCTTGAAAATTTGGCCACTTGCAAAGCGGGAGATCTTCAAGGTATCAAGCCGGAGATGATCAAATGGACGGGAGATTTTACCCATGAGTGGATGTGTGATATGTTCAACCTTGCACTTCAACATGGTATGCCTTATGATTGGAGTACTAATTGGGTTAAGCCTTTGCATAAAGGAGAGGATGTAAAGAATGTAAGCAACTACCGGACTATAATGATTGGGTCTCTTATGGAAAAGTTGTTTGGGTGCATAATGGAGATGAAATTGAGTGATTGGGCTGAAGAGAATGACAAGCGTGCAAAGGGACAAGCGGGTTTTCGTCGATGCCATAGCACCATTGATTATCTTGTCACTCTTCGTGTTCTCATGGAGGAAAGTCAGTTGAAAGGCAAGCGATTGTATTGTTGTTTTGTGGACTTTAAGAAAGCCTTTGATATGATTCCACGTAACAATTTGTGGAGAAGGATGGAAGAACTCCAAGTGCCAAGTGAGTTTATGCTTGCGGTTTCTCGAATCTATGAGAAGGTGATTTGTCAATTGCGCATGGGAAGAGAAATTTCAAAAAAATTTGTAAGCACTATTGGGGTTAAACAAGGATGTCCATTGTCACCAACTCTCTTTGGTCTATGCATCGATCAATTGGAACAAAATGGTACTTGACTGTATACAAGAAGAAGGCATTGAAGAGGTCACTATTTGCAATGTGGTAATCATGCTTTTGTTGTATTCGGATGATGTAGTGCTTCTAGCACACACTTTAGAAGATGCACAAAAGCTTATGGTTGTCCTTGAGAACTTTTGCTTGCATAGTGGGCTGATTGTAAATGAATCCAAAACAAAGGTTATGCTTGTGAAAACCAACAATAAGGAGAAGCCATGCATTGTGTACAACAACGAGACACTTGAAGTTGTTGAGAGCTTTAAGTACCTTGGCCTTGAGGTTCCATCCAATCACAAGTGGCGTGAATGTGTTATGCGTCGTTTGGAAGCTGGAAAGAGAGCATATTATGCATTTGAGAACATGTGTAATGCGGGAAACATCAAGTGTTGGGTTCTCAAGAAGTATCTTTTTGATGCATTGGTGACACTGGTTCTTCTTTATGGAGTTGAAGTGTGGGGCGGGAGCATCTCAAAGTCTACTTGGAAAGAGTTTGAGAATGTCCAAAAGCGTTTTCTTACAAACTTTCTCCAAGTTAAAACACAAACACCATATATCCTCCTACTTCTTGAGTCGGGATCTCTTCCAATTGAGGTTATGGGCATGGAAAGGGTTGTGGAGTACATGATAAAGATGCGTCAAAACCCCTCACATCGACTTCTTACAATTGCATGGGAAGCAAGCAAAAAAGTTCAAAAGACGCATAAAAGCAAGATCTTGAGCACGGGATGGATGCAAGACATAAAGAAGTGGTTTGGGAGATGGGATGCATTACACTTGCTACATGATGCTTCAATTGACTCTCAAGTGAATGAAGCTTTTCTACAACGCCAATGTATTACGGCTTGGGAGAAATCCGGTGGGTCACGCTTCATACATTACACCACCTATATTGCCCCCAACTACAAAACCATGTTCTTTGCTGAGAGAGGAAACCGTACTCACACTTACATGCTTGAGCCTATTCCCTTGTCCGCGATACGCACTATCGCAGCAATTTGGCTTAGCTCCCATTTCCTTCGATGCGAGATAGGGCGTTGGGACAATGGAGAAGAGCCAAATCGATTGTGCACATTATGCTCACTGCAAGTTCGAGAGTCAGAGTACCACACACTACTAGAGTGCTCAGCTTTTGATCACATCCGAACTTGCTTCTCTCACATTTTCAGCCATAACTTAGACCTACACACTTTCCTCTCCCAGCCAAAGTGTGGGCTCTCCATTGCGACTCTCATCACTACAATTTTGGAGCATCGAGAGTCACTCATCAGCCATACACATACTACATCACATGTAACTTTGGTCCCATAGGTCATATTTGACCTCCTAGGACGATAACAAAATCTCTCTCTCTCTCTCTCTCTCTCTCTCTCTCTCTCTCTCTCTCTCTCTCTCTCTCTCTCTCTCTCTCTCTCTATGTACTGACGGCGCGCAGACACAACCAAATACTGGTTGCAGCTGTCTCCATGCGCCTATAGTACATTCATGACACCTACTTCTCTCTCTCTCTCTCTCTCTCTCTCTCTCTCTCTCTCTCTCTCTCTCTCTCTCTCTCTCTCTCTCTCTCTCTCTCTCTCTCTCAGCCGTTTTTTGACCTAGTAGACAGCAGTTCACTCTTTTGACCATAATTTGCTCATCCGAACTCCGATTTAGGTGATCTATAGCCTCAATCGAAGAGCAAAAAGCCCTCTACGCATTGATGTAAAGACAGAATTTTTCTGTGTAATGGAAGGCTTTGCTGTAACAGCATCTCAGAACTGAAAAAACTGTCAAAACTTTGCGTTTTTGTTGCCGACTTGAAGGCAATGTCAGACAAAACTCGCAAGGGTGGAAAAGCCACACTCGCCATGGAGAATGATGCAAAATCTCCAAGGAATTTGGATGCTAATCCAACCACATCATCTACAACAACGGAAGCAATGATCATGGCTTACTTGATCTCGCTACAAGAAACCGTCAACAAACCAGGTGAAGAGTTGCGCACACTTGCAATGGAGAATGGTACTTTAAGAGTTCTCGTTGTGGAGAATGAACACCTCAAGAAGGTTCTTGAAATGCAAACAACACGCTTGATGCATCTTGAGAATGAAGTTCAAGAATGTAAATGCTCTCTTATTGACATGAATGTATTGAAAGAGCGCTTGAGCAAAGTTGAGAGTGATCATGTATTGAAAGAGGAAACAATAGATACAATACGACATGATGTATGTGAGATGAGAAATGCATCCAAATCATGGGCTGATATATGTAAGGATAATGTGGTTTCTACATCTCCTATCACGCAAGCCGTTGTCCAAGCAAAGAATGTAGAGAATGTGGACACTCAAGAATTGCACGAACGACAAAAACGCTCAAAGAACATCGTCATTCGTGGAATCAAGGAGGAAAGCATGGAAACACCCCAATCTCTTGCAGTTGCTATTGAAGAGTTTTTTGCTACACACTTTGGCATGTCAGGAATCATGGCTTATGGTGCACATCGAGTTGGAAAACAAGGAGTCCCTCGCTCGGGAGAAAGACCTATTGTATGTACCATGGCTGATGAGGTAAAGAGAAAGATCATCCTTGACAATGGTTGGATCTACCTCAAAGGAACAGGTTGTAATGTATATGAGGATCGCACTCTTATGCAACAAAATGTATGTCGCAAAGCATATGAGGAAAGAAGCAAGAAGGTTAAGATATCACCTCAAGAAGAAAATCCACTTAAGGAGGAAGCAAGTCCACCCAACAAATAGAGACACATGATCTATGAGACCAACTCACGCTTGCAAATAAGCTTTTGGAATTGTAACGGGTATCTATGGAATGCGGGAATTGGCATTGATGAGCTTACCAAGGACTCTGATGTGATACTTCTTGTCGAAACATGGGAGCATGATGCGCAACGAATTCTTGGATTTGACAAATACGATGTGCATTCTTTGATGTGGGCCAAAAATACAAAGCAACGAAGAGGCCAAGGAGGCGTAGCATGCATGACCAAAAAGGGTTTGAAAGATGTTTCCATTGTCAAAGAAGATAAGTATAAATGCTACTTATGGCTGAAAATCATCCCACCAAATGGTCAAGTCATGTTTGTGGCCGGTTGCTACATTCCTCACTATGACTCCAACTTTTATGCTTGCTTGAATATGGATAGAGATCAGCCCTTTGTTGAACTAGAGGAAGACATTGCTCATTACAAGGATCAAGGTGAAGTCATTGTTTTTGGAGACATGAATGCTCGCACAAATATGTTACAACACGACACACAACAAGTAGACATGCCGCATATCTCAAGAAGAATGGATGATTCATACATGTATAATCGAAGTTCTAATGATGCAAAAGAAGTGGATCACTATGGAAAGTCACTTCTACATATCTGTAATAGTACCAGAATGCTCATTGCAAATGGTGTATCTCTATGGCAAGGCACCAATGACTTTACATGTAGAAAGCACAACAGTGCTAGCGTGATTGACTATATGTTGTTCTCGGAAGCCACTCTAGAATGCATACAAAGCTTTACACTTGGTGAATGGAATCCGGAATCGGATCATAGGAAGTTATGTATTGACCTCAAGTGTTGTAAACGGCCCGAGCATGTAGCCTCCAATCATGATGTGAATCATTTGTACCTACGTCTAGACTTCAAAAGAGCACTTATATATGCTGATATGGTGGACCAAATGTTAAGCATGATAGAGCATCAAGAGAGCCCAACATTAGAATGCAAGTGGAAAGTTTTCAAAGAAGTAATTTTCTCTTGTGCGAAGGAATGCTTTTCGGTGAAACACATGTCTTGCAAAAGGTCTAAGAAGGGTAGCACCAAGAAGAAATGGTTTGACATGGAATGTAGTCAAGCCTGAAAACACTTGCTAAGATTGGATGCAATCAAAGACAAGGAAGTTTACTTGGAATGTTCACACACATACAAAGCACTTGTAAAGAAGAGGAGAAGGTGGGAAGTCGAAAAACAACTTCTTTTAGCACAAGAGAAAGCACATGCATGTGGCAAGTTGTGGCAAAATCTAAAAGGCAAGCGCGTTGAGAGCTTTGGTGACTTGACTCTTGAGGATATGTATATGCATTGTAAGAACCTCTATGAGCAACCCAATGTTGATAAGATGGAGTGTTGTAGCTCCCTTCCGTTTATGTCTCCCTTCTTTACCATTGAAGATGTATGCCGCGTGCTTGAGAAACTTGCTACTCGCAAGGCAGGTGACCTTCAAGGTGTCAAGGCTGAAATGATTAAATGGACAAGCAAGAAAACACGATATTGGATATGCGATATGTTTAACCTTGCACTTCAGTATGGCATGCCTCATGATTGGAGTGCAAATTGGATCAAACCTTTGCACAAAGGAGGAGATGTAAACAATGTGAATAACTATCACACTATAATGGTTGGTTCTTTAATGGCAAAGTTATTTGGATGTATCACGGGGATGAAGATAAGTGAATGGGCTAAAAATAATAGCAAACGTGCACTTGGCCAAGCAGGTTTTCGAAAGCATCATAGCACTATTGATCACCTTGTCACTCTTCGAGTTCTTATGGAAGCGTCTCGATTGAAAGGAAAAAATTTGTATTGTTGCTTTGTGGATTTCAAGAAAGCTTTTGACATGGTACCGCGAGGAAATCTTTGGAGACGTATGCAAAGCCTTCAAGTGCCGAGAGAATTTATGCATGCAGTCTTTCGCATCTACCAAAAAGTGATATGTCGATTACGTATGGGAGATGGAATTTCAAAATTTTTTGCAAGCACTATTGGTGTCAAACAAGGATGCCCACTTTCCCCCACCCTCTTTGGGCTACTCATTGATGAATTGGAATGCATGGTTCTTGACTTTATGCAGCAAGAAGGCATAGAAGAGGTTAAGATCGGAAATGCGGTGATTATGCTTTTTCTTTACGTCGATGATGTAGTGCTCTTGGCACATACCTTAGAAGATGCACAAAAGCTTATGAGTGTCTTGGAACGCTTTTGCCTACATAGCGGGCTGATCGTGAATGGATCCAAAACCAAGGTTATGCTTGTAAAGACCCTCAATGATGAAAATCCATGCATCGTATATAACAATGAGAAACTTGAAGTGGTAGATCACTTCAAGTACCTTGGCCTTGAGGTTCCATCCAATCATAAATGGAAGGATTGTGCAATGCGTCGCTTGGAAGCCGGAAAGACGGCCTATTATGCATTTGAGAACATGTGCAATGCAGGAGAGATCAAGTGTTGGGCTCTCAAAAAGTACCTCTTTGACACATTGGTGACACCGGTGCTTCTTTATGGAGTGGAGGTGTGGGGTGGAAGCATCGGGAAGTCTACTTGGAAAGAGTTTGAGAATGTCCAAAAGCGTTTTCTCACCAACTTTCTCCAAGTCAAGACACAAACACCCTACATGCTCTTACTTCTTGAGTCCGGATTGCTTCCCATTGAGGTCTTCGGTATGCAAAGGGTTGTGGAGTACATGCGTAAGATACAACGTAGCCCTTTGCATCGACTTCCTAGAATCGCATATGAAGCAAGTCAAATGGTTCAAAAGACATGCAAGAGCAAAATACTAAGTTCGGGGTGGATGCTTGATATCAAGAAATGGTTTGGAAGATGGGATGCATGTCACTTGGTCAAGGATGCGTCGATCGACTCCCAAGTTAATGAGGCCTTCTTACAACGCCAATGTATCACGGCTTGGGAGAAATCCGGAGGTTCTCGCTTCAACCATTACACCACACACGTTGCTCCAAACTACAAATCTCTCTTCTTCTCGGAACGAGGTAACCGAACCCATTCCTACATCCTTGAGTCCATCCCATTGAGTGCGATCCGCACCATTGCCTCCATTCGTCTTAGCTCCCATTCTCTACGCTGCGAGACAGAACGTTGGGGCACTGGCGAGGAGTGTCATCGACTTTGCACCTTATGCCCTCGTCAAGTGCGAGAGAGTGATTACCACACACTACTTGAGTGCTCAGCTTTTGACCACATTAGGTCCTCTTTTTCCCATATATTCAGCCATGATCTCTCCCTACATACCTTCCTCTCCCAACCACGATGTGGACTCTCTATTGCGACGCTCATTTCAGCCATTTTTGAGCATCGAGAGTCACTTATGAACTCCACTCACACCACATGACATGTTCATTTGGTCCCATAGGTCATATTTGACCTCCTCGGACGATAATAGAACTATCTATCTATCTATCTCTCTCTCTCTCTCTCAATAGTACTAAAGGCGCGCGTAGAGAGTTGCAAAGAGTATGTTTTTGTCTCCACGTGTCTTTAGTACAAAGAGAGAGAGAGAGAGAGAGAGAGAGAGAGAGAGAGAGAGAGAGAGAGAGAGAGAGAGACTTGTCATGTTCCTGATGAATAGGATTAAGGTCCAGTAGGCAAAAGAGGCTAAAACCAAACCCAGAGCTTGTGCCAGGATTCCAGCCTTTGCAGCCTCAGTTGCTTAATGTTTCTGCCAAAAGAACTGTTGACTTTTGTCAGGACATTGATGAAAAAGAGTCAATTGGTGAAGATGAGTCAGAGAGGTCACCAGGCCAAGAGGATCCCTCACCCTACAAGGTTACCTCACCCTGTACAGTACTTGTCAAGAAAAATACAAGAAAGAGGAATATATACTTCTCAGATGATGCAGATCTCCCAGAAAGCAGTCCCTGTGCAGGTAAAGGTAAAGCCAAAGAGGATGTGCCTTCTCTGGGAGACCCAGCTGCATCTGATGAGAGGCTGTTCGATTTTGCAGCATCTTGTGGTGCTAGGGACAAATATGATCTAGTCCATTCTATGTTTAACCCAAAATTTGATATTGAAGACCTTATAGCTCAGCACAGTGAATTCCTATAGTCATACAGAGATAAATTTGAAGTGATGGTGCAGGTAGGGAGGGTTGTTCTGCCCAATATGATTGTTGTGCATTTAAATGATTGCGGTGGAAAGGGATAGGGACTGATCTAGAAGCTGCATCTGATCTGAGTGGCACTCAAGTCTAGCCTCGTAAGCTCTTACTTGTTCTTTTCCTACTAGATTGTCAACCATGGTCTGCAATACTTTAGAGATACCATTGTTCTTATCCTTCTCTCAAAAACGCAAATCAGACTTCCAATATCAACACATTTTCATCCTTTTGCTTCCTAATTTCTTAGATTAATCCAAGTTCCCATCATATGCAAGGGTTGAATGCGTTGATTCCCACATAAGAATTTGGATTATACTTCTATTATCTAGTTTGCACCATAATGCAGACTATCATTGTAATCAGTCCAGGCATTGTATATGACTGTCAAATTTGGGAGATGGAAAATTCATCATCCTAATGTTGTATGTTGATGACATGTTGATTGCAAGTGCTAACATGCAGGACATCAAAGACCTAAAAGAGGACCTGTCCAAATCTTTTTCAATGAAAGATTTAGGTGCTGCAAAGAGGATACTTGGTATGAAAATATCAAGGGACAGGACGAAGAAGACAATAAAGCTATCTCAAGAAGATTACATCAAGAAGGTACTAGAAAGGTTTGCAATGCAAAATGCAAAACCAGTTTCTACACCTTTGGCTGGTCATTTTAAACTAACGAAGGATATGTGTCCAAAGACACAAGAGGAGATAGCCTATATGTCTAAAGTTCCATATGCTGCAGCGGTAGGTTCTCTAATGTATGCTATGGTCTGGACAAGGCCAGACATTGCACATGCATTGGGAGTTGTGAGTAGGTTCATGGACAACCCAGGTAAAGAGCATTGGCAAGCTGTGAAGTGGATACTTAGGTATCTAAAAGGGACAACAACAAATGCTTTGTATTTTGGAGGAACTGATATTTTTCTAGAAGGGTATGCTGATGCAGATATGGCAGGTGACAAAGATACTCGAAGGAGCACTACTGGCTATGTGTTCACGGTTGGAGGCACAGCAGTAAGCTGGGCTTCAAACCTGCAGAAAGCGGTTTCACTTTCTACCACGGAAGCAGAGTATGTAGCAATGACGGAGGCAAGCAAAGAAATTATGTGGCTTCACAGATTCTTAGAAGAGCTTGGATTCAAACAAGACAATTGTGTCTTGTACAGTGATAGCCAAAGCGCTATCCATCTTGCAAAGAACTCAGCCTTTCATTCAAGGACAAAGCACATTGAGGTGAGATATCACTTCATACGCACTCTTTTGGAAGAGGGACAACTAAAGCTAGGAAAGGTGCATACAAGTGAAAATCCTGCAGACATGTTTACAAAGGTGGTCGACAAGGAGAAGTTGAGCTTTTGCTCATCTTCAATCAGCATTCAAGGATAAGAAGCCAGAATGGAAAGCAGTCATAGGTTTGGTTTGGAGATGAGTCTCCAAGTGGGAGATTGTTAAGTATGGAGCCTGATTTACCCTTGTAATTTTCTGTGGTAAAAGCGCACATTTGTAAGGCCCCCATTATGAGGAGAAGCCATCATGCATGAAGGAAAATCACTCACCGGAAACCAAAATTTTCACGGACAAGAATCAGGGGCAACTTTAAAGGCCTCGTGGGTGGAGTCCCCTGAGACTTTTTTTTTCGCCAGAATATTATGGCCGGACGACGGCCGGAAAGTGGTCGGAAAACAACCGGTTGGTTGGCCGGTGGCCGGTGGTCGGAAGTCAATGGCCGGTGGCCGAATTCAAAAGCGGACTTGTCTTCTCAAGGGCAGCCACACATGGGCGGATTGGAGGGTCCGATTTGGACTTATTCGCACAAGGGTGGCTACACATGGCTGTCTCTCATAAGAGAGGGCAGCCCTTTTGGCCTATAAAAGGAGGCCATTTCTACACACATTTCATAGCGTGAAGTTGATGCAACAAGGTGAGTGTGAGGTGGTGAGAGTGAAGCAAGGCGGGAGCTCCATTAAGGGTATAATCCCTTTGTAAACTACTTCTTGTTTTGAAGTACTAAATCCATTGAGTGGCTGCTTTCCCGTGGACGTAGCCCACATTGGGTGAACCACGTATATTGTCATAATAATCAATATCTAATTCTCCTAAATGATTTTCTCATATTAAACTGATCATTTAATGTGGGGAAGTGCCAAGGGAGAAAAAGCTAGAATATTGGTTAAGTTAGCAGACCGGCCACAGTAGGGATCCAAAGGAGGGAAAATAGGGATCCAAAGGGGGGGCCATCTGCAAAAGAGCCATGTGAAACAACGGGCTAAAAAGACCCTAAGGTTCAGCCCATTAAGACTTCCAAAATGCTAAGGTTCCAAAATTCAAAGGTTGTGTCCAAAGGTCAACCTTAGGGAAAATTGGATGCTTAGTGTGTGCCCAAAAAGTCTTTCTACATCCCTACATGGGAGGGGGCGAGCCCCAAAGCTAGGGGATGAGAGAGAAAGCCACACACACACACACACAGGCTCCCTTTACACAAAGGGAATGAGGGACACATGTCAGCTCCCTAGGCCAGATGCCCACAAGGTATGCCCAATTCCTATTGGAAGACCCTTGAAGTGGACCAATGAGAATTAGGCTAGAGTAAATCTAGTTTAATTAATTTAAAAACATTTAATAAAAGAAACCAATAAGAATTAAGTGTCCTAGAAGACTATTGGGCAGTCTCCCAAGGGGTCCAATGAGCATTCAGGAGCCCCATATCGGCGGTAATACACCATACTATGGTGGCCTCGCGAATCAATTTCCAAACGGGGGGTAAAAGAAATAATAAGCCCCCGGAAAACAAAGGTTCCAATGAGCCTAAGGGGAAGGACAATGTCCAAAAGTCTCCTAAGGGCAATTCCAACAAAGCTAAAGAGAAGGGAGTTTACAAAGGAAAGAATAAACTCTCTCCTGAAGAGCTTGAGCTTTATCGTAAAGATAACCGGTGTTTCAAGTGCGGCGAACAAGGGCATGCGTACCGCGCTTGTCCCCAAAAGAACAACCGCCAAGATCCTCCTAGAGCTTCTTTGGTTGAAATCCAAGAGGAGGAGATTCACCAAACTCACCACAAAGGATCTCCTCTATGCCATGCTTGGGGAAAGGTAAGAGAACATGATGCTTTTATTCTCTTTGACCCTGGTTCTACTCACAATTTCATATCTATGGAATTAGCCACCAAGCTAGGCATACAATCCTACGAGATGGGAGATATCCTACCCGCAGACAGTGCCTTCAAGGGGCAAGAAGCTTCAGTCACTCCCTTAATCGGGAAATTGAGGCTTCATGTCCAAGGCTATGTGGACAAAGAGGATTTCTTTATCTCTCCTCTCAAGCATGAGGATGTAATCCTAGGGGCACCATGGTTTGACCGTCTCGCTGCCCATGTTAAATTTCCTGAAAGGAGAATCTCCTTTAAGTTCAGGGAAAAGGACATGTATATAGATGCTAGGGAGATGGGTAACACCATCCCCATTGTACATACACCAGCTTTCAACAAGTCAATAAAGAGCTCTATTTCCGTGTACATGATTTTTGTTAAAGATTCTCAAAATGAACCTAATGCTTTAGCAAAAGAAAATAAAAGCAACCAAAAGGAATTAGAGTTATCCAATTTTCTCAAGGGGTTTCAAGATGTCTTTATTGACGACATCCCTTCTGAGCTACCTCCTAAACGAGGTAATGACGACCATGCAATTGAACTTCTTCCAGGAAGTTCACCGCCTAACAAACCTCCTTATAGAGTTTCTCAAGCTCAACAAGAGGAGATTATGCGGCAAGTGCATGAGTTAATTGAGAAGGGCATGGTTAGGCCTAGCTCATCTCCATTTTGCTCACCTGTGCTATTAGTGCAAAAGAAAGACGGCACATATCGTATGTGTGTCGACTATAGAGCACTAAATAGGATCACTATCAAGAATAGGTTTCCCGTTCCACGGGTAGAAGACCTATTTGATAAGCTACAAGGATCGACCTACTTCAGTAGGATTGACCTAAAAAGTGGCTATCATCAAATAAGGATAGTTGATCAAGACATTGTAAAGACCGCATTTCGTACTACATTTGGTCTTTACGAATACATTGTCATGCCTTTTGGCTTGACTAATGCACCAGCCACATTTAACCGCTTGATGGAGAAGCTGTTCAGACCTCATCGAACCTTCACTGGAGTGTTCTTTGATGATATTATCATCTACTCTAATTCATTAGAGGAACATAAGCAACACCTCCAGGTAATATTTCAAGTTTTAAGAGAGAATAAACTTTATGTTAATCGAAAGAAAAGTGAATTTTTCTTGCAAGAGATTCAATATTTAGGTCACATTATCTCTCAAGATGGAATCCAAATAGATCCATCCAAGTTAGAGGTAATAAAAGTATGGCCTAAACCCAGGAATCTTCATGAACTAAGAAGCTTTATAGGTATGTGTGCATACTATAGACGCTTCATAGAAAAGTTCTCACAAATTGCGGGACCATTACATGACCTAACAAAGAAAAATGTTAGGTATACGTGGTCTGCTAAGGAGAACAATGCTTTCGAAAAGCTTAAAGAAAAGCTTATCTCTCAACCTGTGCTTACACTACCGGATCTCTCAAAACCATTTGAGGTCCAATGTGATGCTTGTGGTGATTGCCTTGGGGCTGTTTTGCTCCAAGAAGGGCACGCCATAGGCTATGAGAGTCGAAGGCTTGACCCTGTTGAGCAAGCTCTAGGCATATACGAAAAAGAACTCCTTGCAGTTCTACATGCCTTAGACTCATGGAAGCACTATTTATTGGGGACTCCTTTCATTCTGCGAACGGATCACCAAAGTCTTAAGTACTTCATGACGCAGACCAAGCTCTCCGACAAACAAATGAGGTGGGCAAATTTCCTTTCGCAATTTCATTTTCATATTGCTCACATTGCTGGCAAGCATAATCAAGTAGCCGATGCACTCTCAAGACGACCGAGAGTGAATGCGGTTTCCATAGCAACTCACAATGATCTATCTTTAATGATAGATGAGTATGCTATTGATCCCGATTTTAGAGATGTGATTTCAGCCCTTGCCTTAGGGAAGAAAGAAGAACCATTTACTTTACAAGATGGTTATCTTCTCTATGGCAATAGACTATGCGTTACTAACTCACTACGTGAGAAAGTAATGTATGAATCTCATGCTCCCCCATATGCGGGGCATAGAGGGATTCAGTCTACCCTAAAGGGAATTGAAACATATTTCTATTGGCCTACCATGAAAGTGAACATACATGAGTATGTTTCCAAATGTGTGGTATGTCAAAAGACAAAATTTGATAGAGGGAAGCAACTTGGATTGCTTCAACCCTTGCCAATCCCTAATTCACCATGGGAGAGCATATCCATGGATTTTATCTTTGGATTGCCTAAGTCTATCCATGGGAATACGGGAATATGGACGATAGTAGACAGGTTCAGTAAACAAGCTCATTTTATACCTGTCAAAAAGACTATCAAAGCCCATCAAATGGCAACCCTCTTCATTTCACAAATTTTCAAGTACCATGGCTTGCCAATGTCCATAGTGTCGGATAGAGATCCTAGAATGACCAGTAATTTCTGGAAGGGTCTCTTTGAGAATTTAGGAACAAGGCTAAACTTCTCTTCGGCCTATCATCCACAAACTGATGGCCAAAGTGAAATAGCTAACCTAACTATTCTCGATCTACTAAAAGCCTATGTAACGGAAGTAGATCAAAGATCCCAATGGGAGAAGTACTTACCCTTAGTAGAGTATGCTTACAATAACACTGTACATACTTCTACAGGAAAAGCACCTTTCGAGGTAATTGAGGGAAGATCAAAAAGTCCCTTGCTACTTAAGGTACATGGGAAGATCTTCGCTGCAGATGAGTATAGCCGAGACCTACAAGAATCTTTCCAAAAGATTAAGGATGCTATCTCTATCTCACAGCAAAGGCAAAAGGCTGCTGCTGACAAGCACAGAAGAGCCCAAGCCTTTAAAGAAAACGATTGGGTCTTGTTAAAGTTTCCCAAGGCTCGATTAAGGCACACGACGGGCAAGAATCCTACGGGCCACCAAAAGTACTATGCTAAACTAGCAAAAAGGTACTATGGTCCCTTCCAGATTCTTAGGCCAATCAATGAGATGGCCTATCAACTTAAGTTGCCCAATCATTGGCTCATACACAATGCTTTTCATGTGAGCCTCTTAAAGCCTTACAAAGGAGAGCCACCTCAAGAACCAACTATTGAAGACCCACCGGAGATCGAGGACCACGACGAGGTGCTGCAGCCCGAGTCCATTCTCCGACATGAAGACAAGGTATTAAGAGGCGGTAAGACTATCCGACGATATCTTATTAAGTTTAAGAATTATCCTTTTGAAGATGCTAGATGGATGCAAGGCATACAATTAAAGGATAACCTAAACCTTGTCAATGCTTACAATGCTTCCCAAGAGTAAGCAAATGTACAAAATGTTAAAAATGAACAAAAATTTTTGTCTTATAAGACTCTCTTTTTCTTTATTTGTGCACAAAAATGAAGTAGTATGCATGCTTAGATCAAGTTTGCGGAGACAACGTCTCCCGAACACCAAGTAGAGCTTGTCACTCTACTATGGAAGACTGATAGGACTAATGTGCAGACATGCTTGCGGCAGCCTCAGGCTCTCAAGCGCCAAATGGACGAGTCATCCATTATGGAATGATGTCGTAGGGTAACATAGGGATCCTCTACCCGCTAAGAAAAGGACTCATGCATATGCTTTATCTTCTCTACACCATAGTCGAGGACGACTATGATTTCAAGAGAGAGGTAATGTCATAATAATCAATATCTAATTCTCCTAAATGATTTTCTCATATTAAACTGATCATTTAATGTGGGGAAGTGCCAAGGGAGAAAAAGCTAGAATATTGGTTAAGTTAGCAGACCGGCCACAGTAGGGATCCAAAGGAGGGAAAATAGGGATCCAAAGGGGGGGCCATCTGCAAAAGAGCCATGTGAAACAACGGGCTAAAAAGACCCTAAGGTTCAGCCCATTAAGACTTCCAAAATGCTAAGGTTCCAAAATTCAAAGGTTGTGTCCAAAGGTCAACCTTAGGGAAAATTGGATGCTTAGTGTGTGCCCAAAAAGTCTTTCTACATCCCTACATGGGAGGGGGCGAGCCCCAAAGCTAGGGGATGAGAGAGAAAGCCACACACACACACACACAGGCTCCCTTTACACAAAGGGAATGAGGGACACATGTCAGCTCCCTAGGCCAGATGCCCACAAGGTATGCCCAATTCCTATTGGAAGACCCTTGAAGTGGACCAATGAGAATTAGGCTAGAGTAAATCTAGTTTAATTAATTTAAAAACATTTAATAAAAGAAACCAATAAGAATTAAGTGTCCTAGAAGACTATTGGGCAGTCTCCCAAGGGGTCCAATGAGCATTCAGGAGCCCCATGGCTTGCCTGATTCCTATTGGCCAGGAGGCAAAGGGGTCCAATGAGAGTTTAGTTTAATTATTTAATTATCTAAAGCTCTCACAAAAGGGGAAAGGGGGACACATGTCAGAAGGCTATCACTTATGCTGCTTAATCCCTATTGGCTTGACCTGGGGAGGTCCAATGAGGCAAAAGCCAGACTAACTTAGCAGCTAGGGCTCGCCCAAGAGAGAGAGGGGGGCTGATTTTTGCTTGGCATTGACACACACACTCTCACACTTGACCATGTGTGAAGGGAAAATACTCTATCTCCTCCCAAGCTTTAATGGAGAGCTCATCACCTACTCCAAGCTTGTGAGATAGAAGCCTACATCAACACTCTCTTGGCATGTGGATGCAAATCCAACCAAGAGCCAAGCTTCAATGCATGCTCATCTTCTCTACCAAGCTAATTACTAAGCTAAGCTATGCTAATATGAGTGATTATGTGAGGAGATGTACTTCTTTCTCGTAAGATACTTCTTTTTCCTCTCAATCTACTCTCATACCCTGCTAGCTCTCACCATCTTCGAAGGTGTGTGAGGTCTTGGGTTTGAGAACGGGGATAATTCAAGTTGTGTTTGATTAAGTGTTTTGCTTGGTGTATGAAGCTTCCATCTTCATTGCACTAGCTCGTCTTGAAGGAACACAAAGAATTGTATTGTACAATGTCTCTCTTGATGGGAGAAACCATAATACAAAGCCTTTTGGAGGGGGGACCGGCTCCATGCAAATCCGGTCCTCAACTGTTGTCAATAGCTTAATTGCTCTCTCTTTTGAAAGTATTGTCGATGCTATCTAACTAGGTGTTATGCTTTTTGTTGCTCTCTCCACCCAAGCACTCTTGTAATTCTCATTAGGAATCAACTCTAATGAAATGCTCACTATGTTCATGCTAATTTCCGCTACACATCAGATTTTAGGCCATTAAATGTTACATATATCGTGTGTACTCTCTCTCTCTCTCTACTCTATAATCTCGTGTATATAAATCTGTCTCTCTCCATTAAGTAATCTACTCAATTATCTATTTAGCTACGTCTTATTTCCTAACACCCCCTTCCCTAAAGTTCCTCCCCCCTTCCTCTGCCACCCTCCTTTGCCCCAACCTCTCCTAGTCACTCCTATCGCCTACTCTCTCCTACCCTCATCTTGCTCACATGAACGACACCCACACAACTCTCATCTCTGTCGTATCGAGCGCAGACTTGCACACAAAAAGAGGCTCCTATGTGATCCTACAAGAAGAGGTTGACATTGCCAAGTCTATAGGGTTTACGTCTAATGGAACCCATCAATAATCATCCACTGCAAGCAGGGCCTCCCTCCCCTTCGTAGCCCTCCTCTCTGCAAGCCTTCACCATCGCAGATGGCATCTCCGTTTGCAGTGTTGCCCTCCTCTCTACAAGCATGCACCCCCTGCCCTCCAACTCAACTTGCCACGATGCAAACAACAAAAATCTCTCTCTCTCTCTCTCTCTCTCTCTCTCTCTCTCTCTCTCTCTCTCTCTCTCTCTCTCTCTCTCTCTCTCTGCTTTAGATCCACCCAACACCACACATTGCAAGCATCCACAACAATGCCTTCACCACAAGATGGCATCTGGGCGCTCCTTCACCATTTGCATAAGTTCCAGAGCATGACCAAACGTCCAAAGATTGCATAATTTTGAGAGCATTTATAGCTTCACTAGTGACTTCACCATACCTCGTAACTTAAGGTAGCATCCTGAGGGCCACCATCCGAGGTTTCTCTTGCAATCGCAGCTATAGTGAAATGATCGCACATAGAAAAAAAATTCTCTCTCTCTCTCTCTCTCTCTCTCTCTCTCACGTGCCACTTCTTCGTTTTTTACCCTTTCAAAAAATGACAAAATATCCACACTAGTGATTTTCATTAATAGAGCAATGCACAATCCTGTTCGAGTTGCTTTATTAAGCGACAATCCTGTTTGAGATGCTTCATTAAGTAAAATATTTGTAGATGCTGAGGTACCTTTGTTGAGGAGAAAAAAATAGTGTATGGTACGTGCAAAAGAGAGAGCGAGGGAGAAGAGAGAGGGAGAAGAGAGAGGGAGGTGATGTGTGTCGATCTAATCGCTGAGACAAAGTGATATTTTTTCTTGCTGCTTGTTGTCGTAATGGCATATAGGATGCCAAGATGCCTATTTGTCTCTCACTCTCGCAAAGGTCCGCAAGGCAGGCCCAGGAGTGCAAGATTGGTCGAGAGCTGCTGCATTGCAAAGAGGAGCAAAGCAGTTGAAGAGTGTGAGTTGAATGGGGCAAGTCTTGGGCCAACTATGTTCGAGGTCTTGTATGCATGCACCCTCAACAAAACTGGGATGGTGCAGGAGAGTGAGAAGCGGAGATAGAGCCATTGTCTGTGCGGTCTCTCCCAACGCAACACATCAGACACACACAATGAGATGACATGTTTGAGGACGAGTTAGCACAATGAGATGACATGTTTGAGGACGAGTTAGCACAAAGAGAGATGGATTTTTCTTGCTTTGGTTGGTCCGGTTCACAGAGACAAAGAGAGAGGCGAGGCCAATGGTGTGTCGAGTGTCGTTTATAACAAATTAATTGTGTTTCGAACGTAGACCTAGTAGACTATGGGTCTACCTTTTTTTTGTAGTGGTTCGGGATTCCCTGGAAGACTATGGGTCTACATTAAAGTTACTCACTAATTAAAGTATAACTCCCCAAAAAAATATAACAACCTATTAGCAATATGTTGAAAGATCTCTCTCATCTTTCTCTGCCTATTTTGAGCATTCATGTTCCATCTCTCTCTCTCTCTCTCTCTCTCTCTCTCTCTCTCTCTCTCTCTCTGTAGTGTCAGCTTGCACGCTTCTGTCTCTAGAGCAAAAGCTTTGAGTTATTTTTTCAGTAGACGCTAAGGGAAGGCCTGCTCACCAGATGTGAAGGAAACATACCAAAGATATGAGTTATCTCACTTGTCGAGACTAGGGCTCAACTTGCTCTTGGGTGCCATCCCTATATTGAGTTTAATGCATCTTAGAACCATAGGAGTTCAAGACCTCTCCTATATCAAGCTTAAAGGAGGCTACCAATTGCTCCTTTCAGGTTCAAATTGATGTGTCTAACAACTACATCTTCGTCCCAATCCCTTCAGCTGCGTAGCTGAGAATTACTTCTTCAGCAGGTTTTGAACACAACCTAGATCTATGTGGTGAACTCCTCACACCTTGTGTCGATATGCCAAAATTAAGACATTTGAGGGATATGTGAGTAGTTGTACACATGATTGCTCCATATAATCCACAGGGACATAAAGTCCAACAACGTATTGTTTGACAAAAATCTTGAGGCTAGGGTGTTGGACTTTGGCATGGCAAGGCTAATAAGTGCATTGGAAACTAGCTTGAGTGTGAGCATATTGGCAAGGGCTGGCTATGTGTCTCGAGATTACTACCAAAAATTTGGTGCACTTTCAAAGGGGGCATCTCTCATTTGGGGTGATCATTATAGAGCTACTCACCAGGGAAGCGATCTACAAACAAGGATTTTTTTGATGATGCGAAGTTGGTAGGCTAGGTGATGCAACTTATGAATGAGAGGCACACATATGAGGGACTAGATCCATAACTTTTGCAAGTAGATCATGGGGACAATCAATGTGAAACGTTTTAGTACTTGCAGATCACATGCGATTGTCTTCCTAGACATTCCTTCCAAGTGACCCACAATGCGACCAACATTCTCTATGCCCAAGGGAGTTACTGTTGCAATGTGATGATCATGGAGGAGGTGACCATGCAGGTACTCAAATATACATCAAGAATTCCAGCTTGTTGGTGCTTAATTATCAGAATAAGTGTATGGTAATGAGTAGTGATGCTACTAAAAATTTTGATAGTTTTTAAAAACTTAAGAAACAATATTCGGTTCAACAAGCTATCAAGTACATTTATATCATGCATAATTTGTTATTGGGTTTTCAAGACATCGGCTGGTTTATATGGTGTACCCATGTAAGCACTTGCAAAATAGAGATCAAAACTCATTGCCATTGATCTGGAACTCCATAAAACTCCAATTGAGAACATTAAACAAAGATCAAAACTCATCGCCATTGTCTCTTAATCTGAAACTCCATAAACTACAATTGAGAACATTAAATTTAGATGATTGTCTTCATCGGCCTTGATCCATTCAAACAACAACCAATGTGTTGATTTATCATCTCATCAACCTTGGTTTGATCGTCAACAACAGAGGATAACGTTTGCGAGAAAAAAACCTTAAGGTTAATGAAATATTATTGGTAAAGCTAGCTTAGATTGATGTGCCCTTGCAAAACAGAGATCAAAACTCATCGCCATTGTCTCTTGATTTGGAACTCCATAAACTCCAATTGAGAACATTAAATAGAGATGATTGTCTTCATCGGCCTTGATTCATTCAAACAACAACCAATGTGTTGATTTATCATCTCATCAAACCTTGGTTTGATCGTCAACAAAGGACAACATTTGTGAGAAAAAAGCCTTAAGGTCAATGAAATTTTATTGGTAAAGCTAGCTTAGATTGATGTACCCTTTTCATTGGCAGGCCTCGTGATTTTATCACTTGTTTTCATTCACAACTTTTACTTTTCCCTTCAACACGATTTGTTGTGGGATGTTTTCAATTAAATGTCCTACATGAGGGAGGGTGATTCAATATGTGGTGTGATTTTCTCGGTTTGTAGCCACTCACGTCGCTCAAGCGCCGCAGATCTGCGCGCTTAATGCCCGTTGTAGATCCCACGTGAGAGGGTTCATTTAAGACCTGCCCTTTAATCATACATGGGGTTAATAATGTCATACTGTAAACCATAAATTGACATGATAGTAGCGGACCCTATGTAGAGGCGTATGTTCTTGAGCTCCTCTTCTGAGTTTGGAGGAGCGCATGCAGAGAATGGAGAGCCATGAGGGCTCTCTCGACTTGGAGATGGTGAGGCCCGATCGAAACCAGGGCTGCACGTCTTCTTCGCCTTCCTCTCCTTCCCGAGCTGACAAGGTCGACCTCACCTCCCTCTCCATCTTCGAGCTTGAAGATGGCATCAACCGCTATCGTCGCCACCTGAAACAGTTTTCTATGAAAGATGACAATGCCAAGCTTCGCCACTTGCTCCTTGCATACGGGGATGAACTTGCACGCAGGCGTTCTTGCAAAGAGGTTGAATTGAGAGAGAGAGAGAGAGAGAGAGAGAGAGAGAGAGAGAGAGAGAGAGAGAAAGAGAGAGAGAGAGAGAGTGTACTGCGATTGTGATGTTTCACACTTCTGCGTTCTAGTTTTTGCCTGTATTCTCTCCTCCTTGCCAGGTCATCTAGTGAAAGTGGCTATTTTTTCATTGGTGCTGGGTTTTTCCTTGCTGAAAGTAAATCTCAGTATACACATGAGCACCCTTACTGACTTATTTGTCATCATGTGCATTTGCGGCCAGACAGAGAATCTTGTGATGCCCGTTGAAGCAGTTGAAAGACTCCGTCCTGAACCAGAGTCAGCAAAGAAAAGGCCTGAAGTCTTTGATTTAGAAACTGAGTTCTCCATGTCTGGCCGGCAGCTACCAAAACCTTCCTCAAAGAAAGTTTACCCAACAATTGCGGTGGATTGTGACAAAGAAGATGCATTGCCATCCCCAGCTCTATCGAAGGAGGAGGAGGCAAATGAGATTCAATATCTTGACAGCAGCCCACACATTGTGGATATCAAAGTTTGCTCTGGGTGTCGTCAAGCTGTTAAGTCTCAAAGTAATGAAGTGGACGGGTCCTTTCATTGCTCAAGCTGCAAGTAAGCTACATGGCTTTTAGTTTTGATCTCCTTTTATTTTGTCCAATGACAATGTGAGTGTCATCGTAACTAATTGTGAGTTTACAAAAGCAGATTTTTTTGGATAGGATTTCTGTGAAGATTGTTGCATAGATGAAGGGTTGCTTGATTATCCCTTGATTTGGGAGTTGGTCTAGCTAATAGTGAGTGTACGGTGGCACATTTTATTGGATGGGATTTCTGTGAAGGTCCTTGAATAGACGAAGGGTTGAGTGATTATTCCTTGATTTGCAAGGTGGCCTTTGTTATGTAGTAAGTGGTTCACTTTGTGTGCAAGAGTAGAAGAGAAGTGCAAGACGTTTTCAAGAGCTAAAGTTAGTGACATCCATGAGCATGACCGTAGTTGTGGGATGGGTCGTCAATGGCATTGTTGTAGATCAAAACAACAACTAATTGAGAAGTTATATCATAGATTCATAAATGCACTCACACGGGCTAAGCCTAGGGCCCCTTTGTGAACAACATGTTCGACGTTGCATCATTGCTAAATGATGTCATTTAGGTTGCATTGCTTACTCTTGTCATTTAGAGTCTACATATACATTTCACCCATTTTATTTGTTTGGCGTCTAGGATGTAGTGCCTTAGTTTTGTCCTAGTGTCGTATGTTGGGGCTTCATCAATGTTTGTGTCAGGGATCCTCTTTAAGTGATTTCAATGCTCATTCGGTCAAAGTGGTAGTAGAAGATTGGCAAACACAAATAGATCCGGCTATTTAATTTATTTAGACTTTAAAGTTTAAATGACTTGATGCCATTGGGGTTTTAATTGATTTGATATCAATGTTGCACTTCTTAAAGATGTGATGTTTGTTGTTACAAAATGATGATGTGCCAAGCCACCAATTGACTGAATGAAAGAGCTGAGCTAATTGTTGACATGGCACCGTATGATACAACCTAGATTTTTTGTTGTGAATCGTGGTAGAAATTGCGGGGCTTTATGAATGTAATGACGTGATAGCTTTTACGGCTAAAAGCAATGGATGATGTTGCTTTTGGTGCGTTAGCCTTTAGCCCATACAACTTTTAGTAGGGTGATAAGCTTTTGCTTTTGTACAAGTGCCTATAAATATGAGCCTCGGGAGTTTGCTTTGGTAGATCAGTGCATGGTGCATAGTTACAGAGTAGACTCTGTCAGTTGTTTTCTTTGATTTTTAATATTAAAAGAAGTACGAAAAGGGGCGCCAAAATTTGGGGTCAGAGCATCTAGAAGTGGAACTCCGCCACTTCGTATTGTTGCTACACTTTGTTTCGAAGTTCTAGTGTAAGTTGTTCAGACTTGTTAGTGTGCTGTTGTGGAATTACCGCCTTGTTTTGGAGGAGTCGGTCTTACACTTTATAACACACGACATGGATTTTGACAGAGAATCCGAGCATGATTGGAAGCCATCCCACCTACAGTTATGTGGGAAGAAGAACTCAATGGCAAAGGAGATTCTAACATTGATAGTTCAGTTGAAGAGTTTGATCATGAACTCGAAGAATCCTTGATAGAGAATCCACAACTTGTAGATCTTTGGCGAAACTGTAAGGTGCAGCGGATGTGAATGTTGAACTTTGCTCAAGTTGAGTGCTCCGAACTGTGCTCAAGGATTCCTTTTACTTACGGAAGAGAGAGTCTTCCGTTCCTTTAGTGAGAGTGTAAGTGATCACAAACAAAGTGGTAAACACTGTGAATGAAGGTGTTGAGATTGAGAGATAGAGAGAGAAGAATACGACTCCAGAAAAGTTGTCAAACCCTCCTCCAAGGGTCCCTCTCTCGACAGCAAGAGAAGTCTATGCTATTGATTGCACAATTTGATACAAGATGCTGATGCAAGTTCTTGACGCTACGATGCAATGAGGTTCTAAGTTGGTGACCACGGTAAAGACGAGGGCGGTGACGACGAGAACGACGGCTGGTTGAAATCGCTGGTTTCAAGGGTTGAAACCGTTGGTTTCGGCTGTTGGAAACGCTAGACAGTAGGGCTGAAAAACGTTGGTTTTGTCTGTTGGAAACGTTGGACAGCATGGCTGAAAATTGCTATTTCAGTAGGTTGGAAAACGATTGCTTCTTTGTTGATTGTTGGCGCTTGTAGAAGGATCCAAAACGCTAGGCTTGATTTTTGGTATGTTGGCTGGAAAACGCTAGGTTGGCTTGCTAGGGAGGTCTTGCTGAGAAGGTGCCTGTTGAACACTTGGTTCCTGTTGCCTCTTCTATTAGAAGTGCTAGCGCTAGCTTTTCTTATATAGTGGCTTGGGAAAATTGTCCTACCCAGTTTTCCAACAAAAGTCACTTAAAATTATTAAGTGAAAAATGGCTAAAATAGGGAAAATAGGTTTTGTGTACTGTAAAATGCTCTTGATGGATTCTGATGGTAATTTGATGATCATGCTGTGTGCAACCAGAGGATATGCATCTATTATAAGTGCCTGGACATGCACGGGGTGCGAACAGACTCACAAAAGTGTCATAACACTTCCTAAGCTAGGTTGATTGAACCCTTGTCATGAAGTAGCTTGTCCACGTACACATAGGGTTAGATGTGCACGTGACATCCCCTCCTTTTCAAAGTGAGATGTTGGTACCAAATTGTATTGCGTCAAGGGAGATCGCCAACAACGTCTGGAATCCTGGAGAGGACTCTTCGTTGGCCCACTCTGATACGTGGGTCATACGATAGTTGAACTCCATAAAGGTCTGCAACGCTTGCTTCTTTGGGCTTCGTCGAAAGCGACAGTCATCTATGGCTCCTTCAATGCTTCAACTTCGTCTATAGTCATTATTCATCTCTTCGCCTGCACATTAGAAATGAGAGATGAATAATGAACAACTTGCTCTCCACGAATGACAATGGGAGAGTCACTTTTGGCATTGAAAGTGAACGTATTTTCCGCCCAATCAATGAGAGGGTTATGCTCACGAAACCATAGAGCCCAAAAGCATATCACATCCTGAAAGAGGAGAGACTACAAATTTTCTGCGGAAGGACGCTTGCTGAACAATGAACAAAACATCAAGGCACTCTTGCGTGATGAGAGAGTCCATACCGGGGGCGAAGCCCGACACCTCGAAAGGAGATGTCTTACTAATCTCCAAGCGGGCTCGTTCGACAAGAGTCACTAATCACATCATGCATACTACCTGGATCAAACAATATGACAAAACGGTGACCCTTCACATGACCATAATACTTAATGAGAGACTCATCAATGGGAGGATCATGAGAAACTTGGGTCACACTCCTGTTCTCATTTATTGCATTGATAGAGGAAGTGGGTTCTGTGGGTTCTTTAGATTCATCAGATTCAAGCTTAGGACATGTTCTTTTTATGACCCTTGATGTGACAATGAAAACAATGACCTTTCTTAGAATAAATGCGAGCCTTCCATTCTTTAGTGAGAGAGTGTAAATGATCACAAACAAAGTGGTAAACACTGTGAATGAAGGTGCTGAGATTGAGAGATAAAGAGAGAAAAGAATACGACACCAGAAAAGTTGTCAAACCCTCCTCCAAGGGCTCCTCTCCCGATGGTAAGAGAAGTCTATGCTTGTAAGGTGCAGCGGAAGTGAATGTTGAACTTTGCTCAAGATGAGTGCTCCGAACTGTGCTCAAGGTTCCTTTTACTTACAGAAGGGAGAGCCTTCCGTTCCTTTAGTGAGAGAGTGCAATGGACACAAACAAAGTGACTGAACATTGTGATGTGAATGAAGGTGCTGAGACTGAGAGATAGAGAAAGAAGAATACGACACCAGAATGTTGTCAAAACCCTCCTCCGAAGGCCCCACTCTCGCACTCTCTATGGCGAGAGCGGTCTACTATTGATTGCACAAATCTCTACAATGCTTGGACTTGCCGACGATGTGGAGGACGACGAGACGAGCTGAAATCTGAAAATGCTAATGGCTGAAATCTGCAAATCTTATTCTGCTGAATTTTGACTCTATGTCGGTGACGATGGTACGACGATGACGACGCGCTGAAAACGTAGATGCTGAAATCTGCGTTTTTCGGGTTGAAATTACAAACTTCGATGGATCTAACCGTGCGGCGAGGATCTGCTACGGGAAGGTGAGATCTGCAAGGTTCGGGGTTCTACTGCGGATACTGACTGCTGAAAACTGAAAACGCTATGCTAACTGAGGTCTTGTTGCGAAGATATGCAAAAACGTTGATGGTCTCAGGCTGATGCAAAAACGCGAGAGCTGAAAACTGTTATCCGCTATGGAATTTGCTAACGCTAGGGAATTTGCTGTCTTCTGTTGTCGTCGGGGCTGATCTGCTGTGCAAAACGCAAGGGCTGGTCTTGAATCCAAAAACGCTAGGTATTGCTGTCTCTTGCAAAAACGCTAGGCCTCTGTGGGGGTCTTGCTGAGAAGTTTCTTGTTGAACTCTCCTGCTGCCTCTTCTGCCAAAAATGCTAGCGCTAGGTTTTCTTATGTATTATCTTATCGAATTTGCCCTACCTAGTTTCCCAACAAAAGTCACTTAATAAATAAGTGAAAAATGTCAAAAATAGGGAAAATATGTCTATGCACTGTAAAAATGCTCCCGATGGGTTCTGATGGAAATGTGATGATCATGCTGTGTGCAACCAGAGGATATGCATCTAATCTAAGTGTCTGGACATGCATGGTCTGCGAACAGACTCACAAAAGTGTCTGATCACTTCCTAGTCTAGACTGACTTGACTAAACTGAATCTATCATGCTGTAGCTTGTCCACGGACACATAGGGTTGGATGTGTCACATGACAATGCTATTGATTGCACAATCTGATACAAGTTCTTGACGTTAAGATGCAATGAGGTTCTAAGTCGGTGACGACGAGGGGGGCGACGACGAGAACGACAGTTGGCTGAAAACGCTGGTTTCGTCTGTCGGAAACGTTGGATAGTAGGGCTGAAAAACGCAATTTTCAGCAACTGCAAAAACGCTCGCTTCTTTGTTGGCTGTTGGCGCTTGTAGAAGGATCCAAAAACGCTAGGCTTGATCTTTGGTTTGTTGGTTGGAAAACGCTAGGTTGGCCTACCGGGGAGGTCTTGTTGAGAAGGTGCCTGTTGAACACTTGGTTCTTGCTGTCTCTTCTACCAGAAAGTGCTAGCACTAGCTTTTCTTATATAGTGGCTTGGGTAAATTGCCCTACCCAGTTTTCCAACAAAAGTCACTTAAAAATATTAAGTGAAAAATGGCTAAAATAGGAAAAATAGGTTCTGTGCATTGTAAAATGCTCTTGATGGATTTAGATGGTAATCTGATGATCATGCCGTGTGCAACCAGAGAATATGCATCTACTCTAAGTGCCTGGACATGCATGGTCTGCGAACAGACTCACAAAAGTGCCAGAACACTTCTTAAGCTAGGTTGATTGAACCCTTGTCATGAAGTAGCTTGTCCACGTACACATAGGGTTAGATGTGCACGTGACAGAAACCTGCAAGTTATCACCTGTGCAAAGTGACTTATAAATTAATCGAAGGATCCTAACCACGTAAAATATTTGAAGGATCAACGGATCTCAGAATTCTATGAGAGGTGGTTGAAGGTTGCCAAGCCTCCTCTCTAATCGGCAATGAAATTGAAAGCGAAGGCGAAATATGATACGAAGTCTTCTCTCTTGATATCGGAGAAAATTGATCGAGCCGCGAAGCGCAAGATCAATGGAATTATGAAGGACTAGAAACACTTTTCAAGGGACAGAAGCTAGTCGACTTTCCAATATTTGATTTAAAGCTAACGCAATTGCGAAAAGCTAGAAGCAACGTGAGTCGGGGAAATTTGTACAGCTTGCCACATCATCACAACAATGCAAATCATGGGATTTTGAACAAGTGCCACATCAACATGTGTAACAGACTTGGACACTCCAAGTCGAGAATCTACCGCAACACCACAAATAATCACTTCAAAACAGTTCACAGTTCACAATTGATTCGACACTGGCCCGGCGGAGTTCGAGATTGGCGCCCCTTTCGGTATTTCTTTTTGTATTAATCTGCAACTCAAAGTACAAGCGAGTAGGCGGGACTCACTCTCAAACTGTGCGTCCAGATGCTCTGAGAAGTGAGAGCCCAAACCACTAATAAATAAGTTACAAGGGATGTCAAAAGCAGAGCCCCAAAAGCTGTCCATAAAAGCTTTTAAAATAACTCAAAAGAGCCCTCTTTCTCTCTCTATGATTCTCTTTGTAGAATAAAGCAAAAGAGCTCTCTCCCTCTCTCTTAATTTGCGTAGCCAAATTACGCAGCCAAAAGCTTGCTAATTGCGTTCAATAAAGCAGCCTTAGCGTAAGATTTCCAGCCATGCTTGCGTAGCCCAAAAGCAGCCAATGCTTTTTGCGTAGGCTGCAGCCCTGCTTTCCATATGCTGCTTTGTGAATCGCGCCGCATTTTGCGGGGAGATTGCCGTATAGCCATGCCACGTCAGCATTTTATCGGGCTTGTCTGTCCACCGGGACTATTCCATGCCAAAAGGGGAATGTGTGTGTACTGGGCAGCCACGTCACCAATTTGTGACATACCCCCCTCTTGAAAGCATTGTAATCGCCCTCTATTACGCTTGCAAAACAGAAAGAAGCCATAAACTGTCTTAGCAAACATTGATTGTTAGTACCGACGCACTAGGAACAGACATCTAGCACATGTACCAATCGACAATCACATCAGACGACATCATAGGACATCACTTGACACCACAGGACATCACATGACAAATCACATTCAACATTCATTCAGATCTCAGACCATGATTTATCGGCAATGCAATTAGCAACCGCATCTAGATCCACTCAAGACCTCATAGATGCCCGATTGACTGATCCCTATTGCAACCATGTCTATTCGAAATCAATTAGATCAAAATGTTGCAGTAATTTCGTGTATCAGTCCCTGCAATAAAAACAAGTCAAGAACAAATCAGTTTCATATTCGGGAATTCCTTTTCATAAAGTCATACAACAGAATAGTGTCAGTTCTCAGTATCCCTGAAGCTCAAAGAGACGTCAGTGACTCTAGTATTCAAAAATCGAGGCATCTGTTGACAAAGGATGTCGTGGTATTTAGTCAATACTATGCATGATGGAGCTGATGGTTATATTGTCTTGTGGGTGACTACCATGGGTCTATACCTTGCACTTTCCTTTTAAGGGTGAATTTGGGCTTATCCTGGATTCATCTAGGTATATCTGTTGACAAAGGAGCGGAGTAACTCCCCTCTTGTGCAAACCCACTGCACCAGATCTCTGGCCAAGCTGAATTCGGGGTTCCATTTGGAATAGACTATGCTAAACCAAAAGCTTCAAGGTAAAGTTTCACAATCTGAGGAGGTTCTCCTCCTCCATCCACTTCGCATCCAATGCAGGATAGTTCTTGAATTTAACCAAGAACCGCCTTCTCACTTTACCCTTATTCTTTCTGTCCTTATGTGCCAAAATCTGTTCAGGAACAAGGACCTCCTAGTTTTCTCTCACTTTGGGTTGCTCATCAGGTTCCCCATCTTCGGGCACATCACCTTTAAAAGGTTTCAAGAGACTCACATGGAATGCATTGTGAATCCTCCGAGTGTCGGGCAGTTTCAGTTGGAAGGAGACATCATTGATCTTTTTGGAGATCTGGAAAGGCCCGTAGTATCTCATACTAAGCTTTGGAAAAAAGCCTCTCCTTTCCCTTCTTCTTTCTCAGGCGTGTTTTCTGAAAACGTAGGAGCACCCAATCATCCTCCTTCAATTTCAAATCGCGACGATTGTGATATGTTGCCTTTTTTTGTCTTTCTTGAGATTTTTGCAAAGCCTCACGGACCTTAGCAAAAGCCATATCTAAGTCGCGCGTGTACTCATTAGCTTCAAAAATATTATCTTTCGTGCTTAGGGAGGGTGGAACCTTCGCAGCACCTTCAATAATCTCAAATGGTACCTTCCCCGTCGAAGAGTATATCGTGTTGTTGTAGGCAAATTCCACCAAATGACTTGGACACTCCAAGTCAAGAATCTACTGCGATAGCACCAAATAACCACTTCAAAACAATTCACAGTTCACAATTGATTCAACACTGGCCCGACGGAGTTCCGTGCCTAGAGATATTGGCCCCAAAGACTGGCGCCCCTTTCGGTATTTCTTTTTGTATTAATCTTGAGTTCAAAGTACAAGAGAGCGGGCAGGCGCTCACACTCAGACTCTGCGTCCAGATGCACCGAGTTGTGAGAGGCCTGCTCACATATTTAAAGTTACAAGGGATGCCAAAAGCAGAGCCCAAAAGCTGAAAATCAAAAGCCTTAAAAGCTTTGGAAAAATAACTCTTGCTTGTAAACAAAAAGCAGAAGGATGTTTTATCTCTCTCTCTCAACAATTGCGTAGAAAAAGCATCGCTCAAAAGCTGCCCTAAATCTCCACAAACAGCGCCGTAAATCACGGGTTCCGTACTGCTACCACGTGTCATCCGTAAGGCCAGCCATGTCAGTATCTGCCATGTCAGCATTTTCTGCAGCCACGCACTCCAGAATTAGGATTAGGGTTTTCATCCTTTTAGGGTTAGGGTTTTTGCAACCTTTTAGGGTTAAGGTTTCACTGCCACGTCATCACTTTGTGACATACCCCCCTCTTGAAAGCATTGTAATCGCCCTCGATTACGCCTGCAAAAACAGACAGAGGCCATAAACCGTCTCGGTATACACTGACTGTTAGTACCTACGTACTAAGAACACACATATAGCACATGTACCAATCGACAGTCACATCACACGACATCACAGGCCATCACTCGACATCACAGGACATCACATGACATTAAACATTCATTCGGATCATAGAGCATGATTTATCGGCAATGTAGCTAGCAAGCGCATCTAGATCCAGTCGGGACCTAATAGATGTCCGATTGACTAACCCCTATTGCAACCATGTCTATTCGAGATCAATTAGACCAAAATGCTGCAGTCATTTCGTCTATCAGTTCCTGCACTTAATAACAAGTCAAGAACAAATCAGTTTCATATTCAGGAATTCCATTTCATAAAGTCATACAACAGAATATTGTCAGCTCTCAGTATCCCTGAAGCTCAAAGAGACATCAATGACTCTAGTATTCTAAAAATCAAGGCATCTGTTGACAAAGGAGCGGAGTAACTCCCCTCTTGTGCATCTCACTGCACCATATCTGCGGCCAAGCTTAATTCTAGGTTCCATTTGGAATAGACTATGCTAAACCAAAAGCTTCAAGGTAAAGGTTAACAATATGAGGAGTATCTGCTAGGTCCTCCTCCTCCATCCACTTCGCATCCAATGCAGGATAGTTCTTGAATTTAACCAAGAACGACCTTCTTACTTTACCCTTATTCTTTGTGTCCTTATGTGCCAAAATCTGTTCAGGAACAAGGATCTCCTCATTTTCCTCCAGTTCAGGTTGCTCTCCCCATCATCAGGCACATCACATTAAAAGGTTTCAAGGGACTCACATGAAATGCATTGTGAATCCTCCACGTGTCCGGCAGTTTCAGTCGGAAGGAGACATCATTAATCTTTTCGGAGATCTGGAAAGGTTCGTAGTATCTCATACTAAGCCTCTCCTTTCCCTTCTTCTTTCTCAAAACGTAAGAGAACCCAATCATCCTCCTTCAATTTCAGATCGCGATGATGGCGATCCGCTGCCTTTCTCTCTCGTTCTTGAGATTTCTGCAAAGCCTCATGGACCTTGGCAAAAGTCGTGTCTAAGTCACGCGTATACTCATCCGCTTCAAAAATCTTATCTTTCGTGCTTAGGAAGGGTGGAACCTTCGCAGCACCTTCAACAATCTCAAATGGCATCTTTCCCACCGAAGAGTGTATTGTGTTATTGTAGGCAAATTTCACCAAAGGTAGATACTTTTCCCATTGACTCTTCTGATCTGAGATATAAGACTTCAATAAATCCAAAACCATTGAATTGGCAATCTCAGATTGCCGTCAGTCTGCGGGTGGAAAGATGACGAGAACTGCAACCACGTCCCAATGTTCTCCCAAATTGCCTTCCAAAACAAACTCGTAAATCTGGGGTCCCTGTCAGAGACAATCGTCTCAGGCATGCCATGTAATCTGAAAATCTGGGCCACAAACAGTCTCGCTAAGTGATCCGGCTTGACTGTTTTCTTCACTGGAATGAAATGAGCCTCTTTGCTAAATCTGTCAATAACAATCTAGATACCATCGTGACCACTCTGTGTTCTTGGGATTTCAAAAATGAAATCCATTGCGATACTTTCCCGGGGGAGGGGGGGGGGGGGGTGGGTGGGTATGGGCAAAGGCTGTAACAATCCCTGTGCTTTATGCCTGTCAAACTTGACCTTCTGGCATACTAAGCAACTTCGCACAAACTCTTCCACATCCTTCTTGAGTCTCGGCCAAAAGAAGTATCTCTCTACCCCTTTCATGGTGGTAGCAATGCCGCGATGACCCGTAAAAGGCGGACGGTGGCATTTAGTCATAACCTTTTCCCCAACGGCTGTGTAATGCACAACATGGTTTTCCTCATCAAGTAGCCATCCGTATGGAATATCCTGCTACCTTCTCCCCCTCCCGTAACTATGTGAAAACGTCTGCAAAATTTGGATCTGTGGCATACTGTTCGACCATATCCTCGAAGCTCCTATGATGTATCGCGGAAATAGCCAGAACCAACAGCTTTCGAGACAAAGCATTTGCCACCAAATTCTTCGGCTTTCGAGACAAAGCATCTGCCACCAAATTCTTCTGTCCCTGAACATGGACAATCTGGAAGTGAGATTGTGACAAGATGTTTCGCCCACCACATCTGCTTTTTCGATAGCTGCTTTTGTGACAAGAAGTAGCGCAAACTCTGATGGTCTGTAAAGATAGTAAAATCCGCTCCGAGTGTCACAAGGCGGGCACCACGTGCCAATAGAAAAGAACAGACTGAACAGACTTTTAGCACTTCAATAACAGTTGAACTGAAAGAGAGAGACGACACGTGACACGGAGTGGCGGAATTCCACCCCAGAGAGTATTGGCCCCAAACCTTGGCGCCCCTTTCGGCATTTCTTTATATTGCATCAACACAGTACAAGCCGGTACTCTAGACTTTGCACCTTCTCCAGGAAGCGCGCCAAAGAATGAGCCCTAACCTCATATTTAAAGGCCCTTGGCCTAAAAAGCAATTACAGTGAAAAGCCTTCAAAACTCAAAAGCTCCTAGTCCAAAAAGCAATGCCAAAAGCTGCCAGCTTTTCGTAAATCGCGCTGGTGTCTGTACAGCAGGCCACGTGTCAGTTCGCCACGTCAGCAAATCAGGGTTAGGGTTAGGGTTTTTGATTTTAGGGTTAGGATTTTGGGTAGAATTAGGGTTTCAGATTTTAGGGTTAGGGTTTCAACAGAATTAGGGTTTCGGACAGAATTAGGGTTTTTGCTCTCGGACAGCCACGTCATCACTTTGTGACAGTTTAGGCCCCTCGGCCACATCTATAAGTTGGCTCCATTCTTTAGGCTTTGACACGTCAGTAGTTTGTTACATCTCTCCTTCTTGAAAGAGATTAATCGTCTGCGATTACAACATATCTGCAAAACAACTCAAGTTAGCTCAAAAATTTCCGAGGGTCATTCCGAGGGACATTCCAAGGACAATCAGTTTGCTCTTTTTATTAAGGAGTTAGCTTCTCCTTTCTACTCTTTTGATCAAGGAGTCAGCTTCTCCTTTCGGCTGTTTTGATCAAGGAGTTAGCTTCTCCTTTCGGCTCTTTTGATCAAGGAGTTAGCTTCTCCTTTCGTCCAGATCGGAACTCTTGATATTCCGGCGTAGTAAAGTTAGCCATCACAGCCAGACTGTACTGATCTTCCACCGATGTCATGATGCACTAAAATTACATACCTAGGCAATCTCATCCATTAGGAATATTCAGTAATTGGCACATGACAATGCAACACAAATGCTCACATATGCATGTTACAAGACATAGAAACATAAAGCCGTCGATGAACACTCCTCCCGCGTATCCTAACAAGGTCCGGGCCGGGAGATATTCAACGACTCCTCCATCACTCCTCTCGCATAACCTAAAAAGATCCGGGCCGGGAGATATATAGGCCTTTTACAACTAAACGCGCCCAGACCGCAGCTTGCGTCATTTGGAGGTGCTGAGAGTAACCACTACTCAGACTTCTTAATACTCCTTCCGCATAACCATCCAGGTCCGGGCCGGGAGTCACAACAACAATATTTTACAAGCATACAACCAAATGCTCCCTAGGCATCGGCTTGCGTCGTTCGGAGGTTTTCAAACATACAACAAAATGCTACCCAGGCATCGGCCTGCGTCGTTCCGAGGTTCAAACAATATCAAAACAGTATTTCTCACTTCTCCACCTGGGAGTAAAATCACCAATCAATGAAACCAGTATTAAAACCAGAGTCAAACATCGGCACCAAAACAGGTTCAAAACAGATACCATCCATTTCAAACAAATTCCAAATAGGATCACCAAACAAGATGAAACAAAACTCAAACTTAAAAAGCAATCTTGACATCAGTCGAGCTCGAAAAGTCGACCGACTTTACATCCTGAAACATTGTTTCTTTGGCGGCGATGGTAGTCCCAAGATAGCAATCGCATTAGACCTCCAAGGTCATCTGATCGTGAAGAGACACCTATTGGGAGATGTCTAGAAACTTCAAGTTAAAATCTGCTAGGGTTTCCATGGCAAGCATTTCAGGACACCCCACTCTGCCAGAAGTTGCACTCCGAAGGAAGATGTCAGAAACCATATAACTTCGGACAAAATTTTTCTTGAAAGCTTGCCAAGTACTTGGAGTGTGCGGCTTGGTAGCTATAGACATCAACATCTTCATGGTAGTGTCTCTGAGAAAAACAGCAGCTCGAAACAACTCTTGGATCCTTCTCTTGCAAGTGATCTTAATGGCTTATGTCCTATAAGACATGAGCGGTGAAGACGGGAGCGCGTCCGATGCGCGATGAAGTAAGGGTGGGAGTCGCTAATAGGTCCGGGTTGGAGGGCGAAGATCCCTTAAATAAAATTCCAATAGCTTTTTCTGCTCTTTTGTAGGACCGGTATGCTTTTAGAAAAGCACACGCCTGATGCTCTGATACCATTGTCACAAGGCGGGCACCACGGGACAATAGAAGAGAACAGACTGAACAGACTTTTAGCACTTCAATAACAGTTGAAATGAAAGAGAGAGACAACACGCGACACGGAGTGGCGGAATTCCACCCCAGAGAGTATTGGCCCCAAACCTTGGCGCCCCTTTCGGTATTTCTTTATATTGCATCAACACAATACAAGCCGGTTCTCCAGACTCTGCATCTTCTCCAAGAAGCATGCCAGAGAATGAGCCCTAACCTTATATTTAAAGGCCCTTGGCCTAAAAAGCGATTACAGTGAAAAGCCTTCAAAACTCAAAAGCTCCTGGTCCAAAAAGCAATGCTAAAAGCTGCCAGCTTTCCGTAAATCGTGTTGGCTTCTATACAGCAGGCCACGTGCCAGCCCGCCACGTCAGCAAACCAGGGTTAGGGTTAGGGTTAATGTTTCCGATTTTAGGGCTAGGGTTTCAATAGAATTAGGGTTTTTGATTTTAGCGTTAGGGTTTTGGGAAGAATTAGGATTTCTGATTTTAGGGTTAGGGTTTCAGGAGAATTAGGATCTCGGGCAGAATTAGGGTTTCTGCTCTCGGACAGCCACGTCATCACTTTGTGATAGTTTAGGCCCCTCGGCCACATCTGTAAGTTGGCTCCATTCTTTAGGCTTTGACACGTCAGCAGTTTGTTACAACGAGTAGGTAGTGCCGCCACTGAGTAAGAGCATGGATAACAGCCAAAACCTCTTTCTCATAAATCTTTGCTGTCAATTTTGGCCTTGAGAACAATCGGCTCTTGTAAGCAAAGACATTGCCTTGTTGCATTAAGACTGCACTCAGACTACGACCACAACATCACAATATTCTTCAAATGACTTCTGCAAGTCCAACAAAGTCAAAACTGGTCCCGTAGTCAATTTCTCTTTCAAAGTTTGAAAGGCAGTCACCTCTATGGGTCCCCACGAGAAAGGGACTCCTTTCTGTGTCAAGATATGCAAAGGGGAAGCAATCTCTACAAACTTTCTAATGAACCGCTTGTAGTACGAACACAGTCCCAAGAAGCTTCTAACTTCATGGACATTCTTCAAATCGGTCCAATTACGGATGGTCTCTATCTTGGCCGGATCCATTTGCACTCCTGTTGTTGACACATTGTGTCCCAAAAAGTGTATCTCTGGTAGGAAAAACTCACTTTTCTTTGCATTAATCACTAACTTGTGATCTCGTAATGCCTGAAAGACCTGAAGCAAATGATCTCTGTGTTCTGTCTCATTCTTGGAGAAAACAATGATATCGTCAAAGAAAGTGCCAACAAATAGCTTGTACTCTCGAAAAATCCTGTCCATCATCCGGTTAAATGTCGCAGAGCATTGGTTAGGCCAAAAGGCATCACCTAAAACTCAAATAACCCAAAAGTCGTCCGACGCTGTCTTGTAGACATCTCCCGGTGTGATTCTGATTTGATGATATCCACTCTTCAAATCAATCCTGGTAAAACACGAGGATCCTTGTAATTTGTCGAGTATATCATCGATCCTAGGAATCGGAAATCTGTTCTTGATGGTTATTTTGTTGAGAGCTCTATAATCGATGCACATTCTCCAAGATCCGTCTTTCTTCAAAACCAACAAGACTGGAGAGCAATATGGTGAACTACTAGGTTGGACAAGACCCTTTTCTAAGAGGTCTTTCACTTGGTTCATAATCTCTTTGTTCTGTGCTCGGCTCACACGGTAAGGTGGCCGGTTCGGTGGTGTGCTTCCAGGTATCAAATCAATGGTATGATCTTCAGGACGAGCAGTTGGTAACTCGCTTGGCAGGCCCTCCGAGAAGCAATCGGCATGAGAGTGGAGAAAATCTTGGCTTGCTTTATGAAGTTTAGATATATTTGTCCTATCCTCATCACTCAACTCTTTCGTAAAGATCGAGTAAATAAACAGATTGGATTTCATTAATTAAGAAATGGTCGAAGCCGCTACAATAGGGAAAGACTCGCCCTTTAGTTTAATGTCAAGTACAATGGTTCTACTCTTCTTTGCAGTCAATGTCGCTTTCCTCGCCCAATAGTCGACCACGGCGTTGTTCTTGTGGTACTAGGGAATTCCCAAGAGAACATCACAACCTTCCAAAGGCATTATGTAAAAGTCCTCATGCTCCAAATACCCCTGACAATGCAACCGAAGTTTGCCAATGACAGGTGTAATGGCTACGTCCCTATCGGGTGCCGCTAGAACTGCCTCCGCAAGTGGTCCCATCTGATCGGGAGTGATCTCGAGCCACGCCACCAATTCCGATGAAATGAAGTTGGCCTTGGCTCCTTCATCAAAGAAGACCAGGGCCTCTTGGTCTTTCACTTTGCCCCAAGCTCGACAAAGTTCTGTACTCTCGTCTAACGTGCGTGGATCGGTACCCACGCAATTTGGAACCAGTCCTGTTTTCATTTTGCCTTTTCGTCCATTTTCCTCAGCTGCTCTCGAACTCTCATGCCTTTCGTCGTCCTTGTCATTCTGTTCTTTCTGTGCCTTATTAGGGCACTTCTCAGAGATATGTCCAGTTTCCCCGCATCCAAAGCACTTTTCTTCCCTGATGAAGCGAGCTCTCTCTTGAGGAGTAAGCTTGGGGCGTGCATCTTTCTTTTCTGAGTTGCTCTTTCTCTTTTTGAATTTCATTTGTCGAAGTCTGTTCAGCTCTTTGTGTCATGATCTCATCGGTAGGGTAAGTCAGACTGCTAGAGTAAATGACAAAACCCCGTTTTGCATGACTCATCAACTCTTGAATAGAAGTTGACTTCTTTTCCAAGCAGTGATTGAAGAGGCGGGTACAAAAGAGCTCCAAAATCTCTCGCAATAAGCATACGCTTTGTCCTTCTTGGTCATCCGAAGATGGTTCCAAGCAATTCGTATATCCCATTTATACTCTCGAGTCAACCAAGAAGAAATAAAAAGCCTCCTGAATTTCAGCCATTTAACTAGCGCAGTCTTGCTTAATAGAAGTATGGACGACCAAGTTCGAGCATTCCTCTTAAAGCAAGAGGCAACTCTCCGAATCTTAGAGTGCTCTGAGTAACGTCCTTCTACGAAAGTGATGTCAAACTGGTGTGCAAAAGACAGACTTTGAAGCATCTCTATAACCAAAAAACGTGTCAAAGTTAATTGACTGTCCACCTTCCTTTAACTCTCAAACTTTTTTGCTTTTGTCTTCCCGAAATTCATACTGGTTGGCTTTGTAAAAATTCTTCTTCTTTGCATAAAAGTTGTTGTCGTCAGAGTCTGAACTGTCTGTAGATGAGTCCTTTGTAGAACTGTCACTCACGGGGCAAGATTTAGACTTGTTTGCCTATTTCTTGCCCTTTCGGAAGCGTTGTTTCTTGCTTCGCTTTTTGCCTTTTTGGTCTTCTTCGCTCGAATCAAATGGGCTAGAAGAACTGTCAGAAGAAGAAGAAGAAGAAGAACAAGAACTGGGTAGTCCTTCAAATCGAACACGTTTCTTTTGTTTCTTTGCCTTTTGAAATGTCGTCCGACGACCCAAATAGCTCGGGAAGTCAGTGCCTTTCTTCTGCTTTTTGCCGTGCTTTTTAGCTTTGTTCTGCGCATCAAAAAGCTGTGCAATTCGTGCATCAACCACCTCTTCTAATTCCTTCTCTGAATACTTCTTGTGAGCAGAAGGTTTCTTGAGAACGGGTTTTGGGGGTGGTGGTGTGGTTTTCTGCCACTGCGCATGCACCTCCTGAAAAGAGGTCTCGCTCATATATTTTGCAAATTTTGGGTCCTTCGCAAAATTAAGCATCATCTTTGCTGCATTGCCGATTAATTGACGACGCTCCATCTCTCGACCCTCCGCGTGAGTAAGCCGAGGCGGGCCATACTCCTTGTTGGATTCTTTGTTGTGACCCCTTTTCGCATCTCCGGATGCAGATTCGACTGATCTTTGCCTGAAGCCATAGGTGCCGCGGAGAAAAAATAAATTGGGATCGGATTTTCCGTAAAAGAGAAATTAACCGTGCTCTGATACCACTGTAACAGACTTGGACACTCCAAGTCAAGAATCTATTGCGACAACACCAAATAACCACTTCAAAACAGTTCACAGTTCACAATTGATTCAACACTGGCCTAACGGAGTTCCGTGCCTAGAGATATTGGCTCCAAAGACTGGTGTCCCTTTCGGTATTTCTTTTTGTATTAATCTGAGTTCAAAGTACAAGAGTGCGGCTAGGCGCTCACACTCAAGACTCTGCGTCCAGATGCTCTGAGTTATGAGAGGCCTGCTCACATATTTAAAGTTACAAGGGATGCCAAAAGCAGAGCCCAAAAGCTGAAAATCAAAAGCCTTAAAAGCTTTGGAAAAATAAAACAAAGGTTCTTTCTCTCTCTTGCTTGTAAACAAAAAGAAAAACGATGTTTTCTCTCTCTCTCTCTCTCTCTCTCTCTCTCTCTCTCTCTCTCTCTCTCTCTCTCAACAATTGCGTAGAAAAAGCATCGCTCAAAAGCTGCCCTAAATCTCCACAAACAGCGTCGCAAATCACGGGGTTCCGTATTGCTGCCACGTGTCATACGTATGGCCAGCCACGTCAGTATCTGCCACGTCAACATTTTTCACAGCCACGCCAGATTAGGGTTAGGGTTTTCAGCCTTTTAGGGTTTTCGATTGAGTCTTCTAATCCGAGTTTATAAGACTTCAATAAATCTAAAACCACTGAATTAACAATCTCAGATTGCCCGTCAGTCTGCGGATGGAAAGATGATGAGAACTGATACTGCATGCCAATGTTCTCCCAAATTGCCTTCCAAACAAACTCGTGATTCTGGGGTCCTGGTCGGAGACAATCGTCTCGGGCATGCCATGTAATCTAAAGATCTGGGCGACAAACAGTCTCGCTAAGTGATCCGGCTTGACTGTTTTCTTCATTGGAATGAAATGAGCCTGCTTGCTAAATCTGTTAATAACAGTCCAGATACCATTGTGACCACTCTGTGTTCTCGGGATTTCAAAAATGAAATCCATTGCAATACTTTCTCAGGGGCGGGTCGGTATGGGCAAAGGCTGTAACAATCCCTGTGCTTTATGCCTGTCAAACTTGACCTTCTGGCATACCAAGCAACTGCGCACAAACTCGTCCACGTCCTTCTTGAGTCTCGGCTAAAAGAAGTATCTCTCTACCACTTTCAAGGTGGTAGCAATGCCGCGGTGACCCGTAAAAGGCGGACAGTGGCATTCGTTCATAATATTTTCCCTCAACGGTGTGTAACGCACGACATGGTTTTTCTCATCAAGTAGCCTTTCCAATGGAATATCCCACTACTGTCTCGCGATCCCGTATCCGTGTGAAAATGTCTGCAAAATCTGTATTTGTGGCATATTGATCGACCATATCCTCGAAGCTTCTATGATGAATCTCGGAAATAGCCAGACCAACGGCTTTCGAGACAAAGCATCTGCCACCAAATTCTTCTGTCCTTGCACATGGACAATCTGGAAGTGAAACTGTGACAAGATGTTCGCCTACCACATCTGCTTTTCCGATGGCTGCTTCTGTGACAAGAAGTAGCGTAAACTCCGATGGTCTGTGAAGACAGTAAAATCCGCTCCCAATAGGTAGTGCCGCCACTGAATAAGAGCATGGATAACCGCCAAAAGCTCTTTCTCATAAATTTGTGCTGTCAATTCCGGCCTTGAGAACAATCGGCTCTTTTCAAATGACTTCTACAAGTCCGACAAAGTCAAAACTGGTCCCGCAATTTCTCTTTCAAAGTCTGAAAGGTAGTCACTTCTGTTGGTCCCCATGAGAAAGGGACTCCTTTTTGTGTCAAGATATGCAAAGGGGAAGCAACCTCTGCAAGCTTTCGAATGAACCGCCATTAGTACGAACACAATCCCAAGAAGCTTCTAACTTCATTGACATTCTTCAAATCGGGCCAATCACAGAGAGTCTGTATCTTGGCCGGATCCATCTGCACTCCTGCTGCTGCCGAGACAATGTGTCCCAAAAAGTGTATCTCTGGTAGGAAACATTCACTTTTCTTGGCATTAATCACCAACTTGTGATCTCGTAATGCCTGAAAGACTCGAAGCAGATGATCTCTATGTTTTGTCTCATCCTTGGAGAAAACAATAATGTCGTCAAAGAAAGTGCCAACGAATAGTCTGTACTCTCAAAAAATCCTTCCCATCATCCGGTTAAATGTTGTAGGAGCATTGGTTAAGCCAAAAGGCATCACCAAAAACTCAAATAACCCAAAAGTCGTTCGAAAGGCTGTCTTGTAGATGTCTCTTGGCGCGATTCGGATCTGATGATATCCACTCTTTCAAATCGATTCTTCTAAAGCACGAGGATCCTTGTAATCTGTAGTATATCATCGATCCTAGGAATTGGAAATATGTTCTTCATGGTGATTTTGTTGAGAGCTATATAACGGATGCACATTCTTCAAGATCCGTCTTTCTTCAAAACCAACAACACTGGAGAGCAATATGGTGAAGTACTAGGCTTGACAAGACCCTTTTCCAAGAGGTCTTTCACATGGTTCATAATTTCTTCGTTCTGAGCTCGGCTCACACGATAAGGTGGCCTGTTGGGTGGTGTGCTTTCAACTATCAGATCAATGGTATGATCTTCAGTACGAGCGGGTGGTAACTTGCCTGGTAGGCCCCCTGAGAAGCAATCGACATGAGAGTGGAGAAAATCTTGGCGTTCTTTATCAAGTTCAGACATATTTCTCGTATCCTCATCACTCACTTCTTTCAAAAAGATCGAGTAAACAATCAAATTGGATTTCATTAATTTAGAAATCGCCGAAGCTGATACAATAGGGACATACTTGCCCTTAAGTTTTACATCGAGTACAATGGTTCTGCCCTTCTTTGTGGTCAAAGTCGCTTTCCTCGCCCGAGAGTCGACCACGACATTGTTTTTGTGGTACCAGGGAATTCCTAAGAGAACATCACAACCTTCCAAAGGCATTATGTAAAAGTCCTCAATGCCCCAAATACCCTTGGCAATGCAACCGAAGTTTGCCAATGACGGGTGTAATGGCTACGTCCCTGCCAGGTGCCGCTAGAACTGCCTCCGCTAGTGGTCCCATCCGATCGTGAGCGATCTCGAGCCGCGTTGCCAATTCCAGTGAAATGAAGTTGGCCTTGGCTCCTCCATCAAAGAAGATCAGGGCTTCTTGGTCTTTCACGTTGTCCCAAGCTCTGCAAAGTTCTGTACTCTCATCCATCGTGCTGGGATCAGTACCCACGCAATCTGGAACCAGTCCTGTTTTCATCTTGCCTTTTCTTCCATGGTCCTCAGCTGCTCTCAAACTCTCAGGCCTTTCGTCGTCCTTGTCGTTCTGTTCTTTCTGTGCCTTATTAGGGCACTTCGTGGAGATAGGTCCAATTTCCTCGCATCCAAAGCACTTCCCCTCCTTGATGTAGCGAGCCCTCTCTTGAGGAGTTAGTTTGGGCCGTGCATCCTTTTCTTTCTTTTTCGGATTGCTCTTCCTTTTTCTACTTTCATTTGTCGAAGTCTGTTCGGCTCTCTGCGTCATGATCTCATCTATGGGGTAGGTCAAACGCCTGAGTGAATGGCAAAACCCCGTTTCGCATGACTCATGAACTCTTGAATGGAAGCTGACTTTGTTCCAAGCAGTGATCTCGGATCTCTGTAGGAAGATCCAAGGTAAACCGCTCAATCTGTTCCTTGAACGAGATCTTCTTAAATGAAGAGACGGGTAGAAAAGAGCTCCAAAATCTCTCGCAATAAGCGTCCACTGTATCCTTCTTGGTCATCCGAAGATGGGTCCAAGGAGTTCGTATGTCGCGTTTATACTCTCGAGTCAGCCAAGAATAAATAAAAAGCCTTTTAAATTTTAGCCATTTAATTGGCGCTGTCTTGTTTAATAGAAGCGTGGACCATCAAGTTCGAGCATTCCCCTTAAAATAAGAGGCAGCCCTCCGAATCTTAGAGTGCTCTGAGTAACGCCCTCCTTAAACTCTCGGACTTTCTTGCTTTTGTCTTCCAGAAAGTCATACTGGTTGGCTTTATAAAAATTCTTCTTCTTTGCGTAAAAGATGTTGTCATCAAAGTCCGAATTGTTTGAAGACGAGTCCTCTGTAGAACTGTCAACCACGGGGCGAGGTTTAGGCTTCTTTGCCTTTTTCTTTCCCTTCTCGAAGCTTTGCTTTTTGCTTCGCTTTTTGCCTTTTTTGTCGTCTTCGCTCGACTCAGATGAGCTAGAAGAACTCGAAGAAGAAGAAGAAAAAGAAGAAGAACTGGGTACTCTTGCAAATCGAACATGCTTCTTCTGCTTCCTTGCCGGTTCAAAAGTAGAGTGACGACCTAAATAACCCGGGAAGTCAGCGCCTTTATTCTGCTTTTTGTCGTGCTTTTTAACTTTGTTCTGCGCGTGAAAAAGCTGAGCAATTCGTGCATCAACCACCTCTTCTAATTCTTGCTCTGTGTACATCCTGGGAGTAGGAGGTTTCTTGAGAGCCGGTTTGAGGGGTGGTTCTGTGGTCTGCCGCCATTGTGAGTGCACTCATCGAAAGAGGTCTTGCTCATATATTTTGCAAATTTTGGTTCCTTCACAAATTTAAGCATCATCTTTATTGCATCGCCGATCAATCGTCGACGCTCCATCTCTTCGAGCTCTGCCTGAGTAGGCCGAGGCTGGCCATACTCCTCGCGTGAATCTTCGTTGTGATCTCTTCCTGCATCTCCGGATGCAGAGGAAGTCGAACGATCTATGCCTGGAGCCATAAGTGCCGCGGAAAAAAAAGGGATTGGATTTTCCGTAGAAAAGAAATCAGCCGTGCTCTGATGCCACTGTAACAGACTTGGACACTCCAAGTCGAGAATCTACCGCGACACCACAAATAATCACTTCAAAACAGTTCACAGTTCACAATTGATTCGACACTGTGAATTGATTTGACACTGGCCCAACGGAGTTCCGTGCTTAGAGATATTGGCCCCAAAGACTGGCGCCCCTTTCATTATTTCTTTTTGTATTAATTTGCAACTCAAAGTACAAGCAAGTAGGCGGGACTCACTCTCAGACTGTGCGTCGAGATGCTCTGAGAAGTGAGAGCCCAGACCACCAATAAATAAGTTACAAGGGATGCCAAAAGCATAGCCCCAAAAGCTGTCCATAAAAGCTTTTCAAATAAAGCAAAAGAGCCTTCTCTCTCTATGATTCTCTTTGTAGAATAAGGCAAAAGAGCTCTCTCCCTCTCTCTTAATTTGCGTAGCCAAATTACGTAGCTCAAAGCTGGCTGAATTGCGTTCAATAAAGCAAGCTTAGCGTAAGATTTTCAGGCATGCTTGCGTAGCCCAAAAGCAGCCAACGCTTTTTGCGTAGGCTGTAGCCCTGCTTTCTGTATGCTGCTCCGTGAATCGCGCCACGTTTTGCTGGGAGATTGCCGTACAGCCATGCCACGTCAGCATTTTACCGGGCTTGCCTGTCCACCGAGACTATTCCATGCCAAAAGGGGATGTGTGTGTGTACTGGGCAGCCACGTCACCAGTTTGTGACAGCATGGCTATCGCGATTTATGGAAATTGGTTTGAGAGTTCAAGCTTTTGTGTTTTAGGCCCGTCAACCGGTGCTCCTTAAGTTCTTCAAGTGGTAGGAAACTAGGATTTAAAAATCAGTTAAAAGTCCCTTAATCATTTTAGGCCACTCGGCCAATCTTTATCTGGTCTTTAGGGTTGAACTTTCCTTGTCCACTCGGCCATTTCTCTTCCAGTTGGGCAGGCCACATCATAACTTTGTGACAGTCTCCCCTCTTGGAAGAATTGTATTCGCGCTCGATTACTGTCACAAAGTGATGACGTGGCGGATAGCAGAAACCCTAATTTCTGCCAGAAATCCTAAAATTCTTGGAAACCCTAATTTCTATCAAAAACCCTAATTTCTGGAAATCGCGGAGGTGGATTTTTTTTTTTTTTTTTTTTTGGGGGAAATTTTGAGCGACGCAAATCTCAGCTTTTCGCTTTGATTTGGAAGAAAGAAAGAGAAAAAGAGAACTTGCTTTTTACTGATTCTGTGGTGAGGGCCTCACTTCTCAAAACATCTGGACGCAGAGTCTGAGAGTGAAACCCTAACCGCTCTCTTGTACTTTGATGATTGATTAATACAAAAAGAAATACCGAAAGGGGCGCCAGTCTTTGGGGCCAATATCTCTAGGCACGGAACTCTGTCGGGCCAGTGCAAATCTATTGTGATCTGTGAATTTGAAGTGGTTATTTGGTGCTGTCGCGATTGATTCTTGACTTGGAGTGTCCAAGTCTGTTACAACGGTATCAGAGCACGGCCGATTTCTCTTCTACGGGAAATCCGATCCTCGATTTTTTTTTTCCGCGGCAACTATGGCTTCAGGCAATGATCAGTCGACTCCCTCTGCATTTGGAGATGCGGGTACGGATCTCAAGGAAGATTCCGGCAGAGAGTACGGCCCGTCTTGGCCTACTTAGGCGGAGCGGCGAGAGATGGAGTGTCGCCAGTTGATCGGCGATGCAACAAAGATGATGCTCAATTTTGCCAAGGACCCGAAGATGGCAAAATATATGAACCAGACCTCTTTGGAAGAGGTACAGATGGAGTGGCAGAGAACCACAACACCACTCCCGAACCCGCTCTCAAGAAATTTTCTGCCTCCAAGAAATATACGGAGAAGGAACTGGAGAATGTGGTTGATGCACGGATTGCTCAGCTTTTTGACACGCAAAAGAAAGCATAGGAAAGGCACTGACTTCCCGGGATATTTGGGTCGTCGGTCGACATTTGACAAGGCAAAGAAATTGAAGAAGCGCGTCAAGTTTGAAGACCTACCCAGTTCTTCTTCTTCTTCTTCTTCTTCTTCTTCTTCTGACAGTTCTTCTAGCTCCTCGGATTCGAGCGAAGAAGACAGAAAAGGTAAAAAAAGCGAAGCAAGAAACAAAGCTTCGGAAAGGGCAAGAAGAAGGCTACATCTCGCCCAGAGACTGACAGTTCTTCTGAGGACTTGTCTATAGACAGCTCAGATTCCGATGACGGAAAGTTTTATGCGAACAAGAAGAATTTTTACAAAGCCAACCAGTATGACTTTCTTGAAGAAAAAAAGCAAGAAAGTCCGAGAGTTTAAGGAAGGTGGCCACTCGATCAAGTTTGATACTTTTTAGGATACTCAGATGCTTCGAAGGCTTTGTCTTTTATTCAGCAGTTTGATATCGCTTTCGCGGAAGGACGCTATTCAGAGCATTCCAAGATTCAGAGAGCTACCTCTTACCTTAAGGGGAATGCTCGTACTTGGTGGTCCACGCTTCTTTTAACAAGAGTGCGCCAGTTAAATGGCTGAAATTTAAGAATCTTTTTATTTCTTCTTGGTTGATGCAAGAATATGAACGAGATGTACGAGCTGCTTGGAACCATCTTCGGATGACCAAGAAAGATACAATCAATGCTTATTGTGAAAGATTCTGGAACTCTTTTCTACCCGCCTCTTCATTCAAGAAGATCTCGTTTAGAGAACAGATTGAGCGGTTTACCTTGGGTCTGCCTACAGAGATCCGAGATCACTGCTTGGAACAAAAGTCAGCTTCTATTCAGGAGTTGATGAGTCATGCGAAGCGGGGCTTTGCAATTCACTCTGGCAGTCTGACCTACCCCACAGATGAGGCCATGACACAACGAGCCGAACAGACTTCTGGGAATGAAAGTAGAATGAAAAAGAGCAACCCAGAGAAAAAAAAGGATGCACGACCCAAGCTTACTCCTGAGGAGAGAGCTCGCTTCATCAGAGAGGGGAAGTGCTTTGGATACGGGGAACATGGATATATCTCCGCGAAGTGCCCTAATAAGGCATTGAAAGAACAGAATGATAAAGACGACGACAAATCTGAGAGTTCGAGAGCAGCTGAGGAATGTGGCAGAAAGGCAGATAGAAAAGCAGAACTGGTACCACATGGCGTGGGACTTGCACCGAATCAAATGAATGAAAGTACAAACTTTGCCGCTTTTGGGGCAAAGTGAAGGATCAGGAAGCTCTTTTGAAGGAGCCAAGGCCAACTTCTTTTCACTTGGAATTGGCGGCTCGATTTGGAATTACGCCCGACAGACTGACGCCACAGGCGGAGGTAGTTCGACTGGCACCCGGATGGGATGTTGCCATTACACCGAGCATTGGCAAACTTTGTTTGCAATGATAGGGGTGTTCAGGGCATGCCTAAGAAAGAAAAAGGGAAAGGAGAGGCTTTTTCCAAAGCTTAGTATGTGATACTACGGACCTTTCTAGATTACTGACAAGATAAATGATGTCTCCTTCCGATTGAAACTGCCAGATACTTGGAGGATTCATAATGCATTGCATGTGAGTCTCTTGAACCCTGTTAAGGGTGATGCGCCTGATGAGCAACCTGCAGTGGAAGAAAACGAGGAGATCCTTGTTCCTGAACAGATTTTGGCACATAATGATACGAAGAAAGGTAAAGTCCGAAGGCGGGTTCTTGGTTAAGTTCAAGAACTTTCCTGCATTTGATGCGAAGTGGATGGAGGAGGAGGACCTAGCAGATACTCCTCGGATTGTGAAACTTTACCTCGATGTTTTGGTTTAGCATAGTCTACTCCAAACGGAACCCAGAAACTCAGCTTCGCCGAAGATCTGGTGCAGTGGGATGCACAAGAGGGGAGTTACTCCGCTCCTTTGTCAACAGATGCCTCGATTTTGATACTAAAGTCACTGATGTCTCTTTGAGCTTCAGGGATACTGAGAGCTGACAGTATTCTGCTGGATGACTTTATGAAATGGAATTTCGGATTATGATACTGATTTGTTCTTGACTTCTTGTGAGTGCAGGAACTGATAGACGAAATGACTGCAGCATTTTGGTCTACTTGATCTCAAATAGACATGGTTGCAATAGGGGTTAGTCAATCGGACATCGATGAGGTCCCGATTAGACCTAGATGTGATTGCTAGCTACATTGCCGATAAATCATGGTCTAAGATCCGAATGAATGTTGAATGTCATGTGATGTCCTGTGATGTCTGGTGATGTCCTGTGATGTCGTGTGATGTGACTGTCGATTTTGTACATGTGCTAGATGTGTGTTCCTAGTACGTAGGTACTAACAATCAGTGTCTGCTAAGACGGTTTATGGCTTTTGTCGGTTTTGCATGCGTAATCGCGGTCGATTACAATGCTTTCAAGAGGGGGGTATGTCACAAAGTGATGACGTGGCGGATAGCAGAAACCCTAATTTCTGCCAAAAACCCTAAAATTCTTACAAACCCTAATTTCTGTCAAAAACCCTAATTTCTTGAACTCACGGAGACGGAATATATATATATATATATATATATATAAATAAATGGGAAATTTTGAGCGACGCAAATCTCAGCTGTTCGCTTTGATTTGGGAGAAAGAAAGAGAAAAAGAGAATTTGCTTTTTACTGACTCTCATTGAGAGAGAGAGAGAATCTGCTTTTGCTTTGAAGCTTTTGGGGCTCTGCTTTTGGGAATCCCTTGTAACCTTTAAATTAGTGGTGAGGGCCTCACTTCTCAGAGCATCTGGACGCAGAGTCTGAGAGTGAAACCCTAACCGCTCTCTTGTACTTTGTTGATTGATGAATACAAAAAGAAATACCGAAAGGGGCGCCAGTCTTTGGGGCCAATATCTCTAGGCACGGAACTCCGCCAGGCCAGTGCAAATCTATTGTGATCTGTGAATTGTTTTAAAGTGGTTATTGGGTGCTGTCGCGATTGATTCTTGACTTGGAGTGTCCAAGTCTGTTTCAATTACACTTGTAAAGATAGCCAAAGGATAGAAACTTTCTCTAGTAGACATTGACTCTATGTACTCATGTACCAGACTCCATTAATCCAACACGTTTTTAAAGACATCAGTCAGTGATCAATCATATTTTTGTGGAGGGTCTTAGATACAAATGCTGATAATTGTAACCATTTAGCATTCACATCCCAATCTCGTTGACCTCTTCACGGATGTCTCGACTCTCGTTCTACTAAATCTTGTTCATATCCTTCCTTTGTACAAGCAAACCATGCCCATGACCATTTCACAAGACGGATCATCCACATAGCATGCAGTTCACAAAATCACACAATTAGTTCACATTGAACACTGTGTTTCAATCATTCAATCTAGCCATCTCATTCCGTCTAGAACTTTTGATGCACCTAGATCACTCTGCGTCTACCTCATCCTTTCGGAACTCTTGATGCACTCACAACAATATCCAGTTATCTCATCCAGATAGATATCTTGATGTGCTAGAATCTCATTTAGCCATCACATCCAGATCTCGTTGATCTCTAACTGATGTCTAGATGCACTACGTTCAAATCATTTATTAGATAAAATGTTGCAGATATTTTCTCTCTCTCTACACGTCTCCAACAATGCACACATGAAAGAGCACATGTTTTTAATCCAATTAAGGAAATTTCCAATTCAATGCACGTCTGTTCTTAAAGTCATTCCGCAAACTACTGTCAGTCTGTAAGTACACTAAAATCTCAATGAGGAATTAGTGACTTTATTCAATCTAGGCAATCTGTGACAAAGGAGGAGAGCCCTCTTGTGCAGTCCACACCACACCAAATTTAGCTTGCCGATTCATCGGTAACTTTTGGTATAGACACTGCTAATAGCCCAAAAGCTTCAACGTATAGCTCTCTGAAGAGAATTTTTGAGGCTCTCCTCCTCCATCCACTTTGCATCGAGGGCCTAAAGTACCCTTAACCAAATTATCCGGTGGACCTAGCTTACCTTTCAATTCTTTTCAATTGTGCTCTTTGACTTGTTGGTGGTTGTGATGGCCGACCTTGCCCTTGCCACCTCAATTTGGATCCTTGGAATTCTTTGATCTACCAGATGATTCCCTTTCTGTTCTTTTCTTGTACCTTGGGACTTGGTGGTAGCCTCGCTGGTCTCTCCCGTTCATTGGCACTCAATCTCAATCGTCGGAACCATGGGACACACTCTTATCCGGTCGTCTTTCTTCTCTGGAATTCTTTGATGAATTTACATATGGTTCTTGTGTATTGTCGGAACCCTCGAATGCACTATCGTCTGATTCCCTTTCCTCTCCGAAATCTTGTGATGAGTTGTGATTCGGTTTGCGTGATTCATTCTCTTTACTTGTAACAAACTTGGACACTCCCAAGTCAAGATTCTCGTGCGACACAACAAAGATTCTCTCCAAAACTGTTCACAGTTCACAATTGATTCGACCCGGCCCGATGGAGTTCTGTGCCTAGGGATATTGGCCCCAAAGACTGACGCCCCTTTCTCTATTTCTTTTTGTATTAATCTGTGCTCAAAGGACAAGGGAGTGGGAGGGGTCTCACTCTCAGTCTCTGCGTCCAGATGCTCTGAGGAGTCGGAGCCAAAGCCACTTATTTATTTGTTACAAGGGATGCCAAAAGCAGAGCTCCATAAGCTGCCAATCTTTTTTTTTAATATCAACTTAAAATAAAGCTACTTATCTAGAGCTTCTAAAAAATAAAGCAAGGCTTCCAAAAAGCTTCTAAAAATTTGCTTAGCATTCTCATGCGTCAAAAGTTGCAATTCCATACAGCTGTCGCTTTTTCCGCTGCAATTTGCGCCGTAGATCACGGGTCCGTACAACATGCCACGTCAGTAAGTCTGTAATTTTCGGGACTCCTGTCTGCCAGAGAGAGTGTGTGAGTCTGTTGTCGTGGCATGACACGACACCAGTTTGTGACATACCCCCCTCTTGAAAGCATTGTAATCGCCCTCGATTACGCCTACAAAACAGACAGAGGCCATAAACTGTCTTAGCAGACACTGACTGTGAGTATCGGCGCACTAGGTGTAAGGTGCAGCGGCACTGAATGTTGAACTTTGCTCAAGATGAGTGCCCCGAACTGTGCTCAAGGGTTCCTTTTACTTACGGAAGGGAGAGCCTTCCGTTCCTTTAGTGAGAGAGTGCAAATGATCACAAACAAAGTGGGAAACACTGTGAATGAGGGTGTTGAGACTGAGAGATAGAGAGAGAAAAATACGACACCAGAAAAGTTGTCAAACCCTCCTCCGAAGTCCCCACTCTCTATGGCGAGAGCGGTCAACTATTCATTGCACAAATCTCTACAATGCGATGGACTTGCCGACGACGTCGAGACGGGCTGAAAACTGAAAACGCTAATGGCTGAAATCTGCAAATCTTGTATTTGCTGAATTCTGACTCTATGTCGGTGATGACGGCGATGAGGACGATGCGACGACGACGCGCTGAAAACGCAGATGCTGAAATCTGCGAATAGCGGGCTGAATCTGCAAAGGTTGGCCTATCTGACCGTGCAACGAGGATCTGTTGTGGGAAGGTGAGATCTGCGAGGTTTGGGGACTGTGGTATGGAGACTGGCCTAACGGAGTTCCGTGCCTAGAGATATTGGCTCCAAAGACTGGTGTCCCTTTCGGTATTTCTTTTTGTATTAATCTGAGTTCAAAGTACAAGAGTGCGGCTAGGCGCTCACACTCAAGACTCTGCGTCCAGATGCTCTGAGTTATGAGAGGCCTGCTCACATATTTAAAGTTACAAGGGATGCCAAAAGCAGAGCCCAAAAGCTGAAAATCAAAAGCCTTAAAAGCTTTGGAAAAATAAAACAAAGGTTCTTTCTCTCTCTTGCTTGTAAACAAAAAGAAAAACGATGTTTTCTCTCTCTCTCTCTCTCTCTCTCTCTCTCTCTCTCTCTCTCTCTCTCTCTCTCTCTCTCTCAACAATTGCGTAGAAAAAGCATCGCTCAAAAGCTGCCCTAAATCTCCACAAACAGCGTCGCAAATCACGGGGTTCCGTATTGCTGCCACGTGTCATACGTATGGCCAGCCACGTCAGTATCTGCCACGTCAACATTTTTCACAGCCACGCCAGATTAGGGTTAGGGTTTTCAGCCTTTTAGGGTTTTCGATTGAGTCTTCTAATCCGAGTTTATAAGACTTCAATAAATCTAAAACCACTGAATTAACAATCTCAGATTGCCCGTCAGTCTGCGGATGGAAAGATGATGAGAACTGATACTGCATGCCAATGTTCTCCCAAATTGCCTTCCAAACAAACTCGTGATTCTGGGGTCCTGGTCGGAGACAATCGTCTCGGGCATGCCATGTAATCTAAAGATCTGGGCGACAAACAGTCTCGCTAAGTGATCCGGCTTGACTGTTTTCTTCATTGGAATGAAATGAGCCTGCTTGCTAAATCTGTTAATAACAGTCCAGATACCATTGTGACCACTCTGTGTTCTCGGGATTTCAAAAATGAAATCCATTGCAATACTTTCTCAGGGGCGGGTCGGTATGGGCAAAGGCTGTAACAATCCCTGTGCTTTATGCCTGTCAAACTTGACCTTCTGGCATACCAAGCAACTGCGCACAAACTCGTCCACGTCCTTCTTGAGTCTCGGCTAAAAGAAGTATCTCTCTACCACTTTCAAGGTGGTAGCAATGCCGCGGTGACCCGTAAAAGGCGGACAGTGGCATTCGTTCATAATATTTTCCCTCAACGGTGTGTAACGCACGACATGGTTTTTCTCATCAAGTAGCCTTTCCAATGGAATATCCCACTACTGTCTCGCGATCCCGTATCCGTGTGAAAATGTCTGCAAAATCTGTATTTGTGGCATATTGATCGACCATATCCTCGAAGCTTCTATGATGAATCTCGGAAATAGCCAGACCAACGGCTTTCGAGACAAAGCATCTGCCACCAAATTCTTCTGTCCTTGCACATGGACAATCTGGAAGTGAAACTGTGACAAGATGTTCGCCTACCACATCTGCTTTTCCGATGGCTGCTTCTGTGACAAGAAGTAGCGTAAACTCCGATGGTCTGTGAAGACAGTAAAATCCGCTCCCAATAGGTAGTGCCGCCACTGAATAAGAGCATGGATAACCGCCAAAAGCTCTTTCTCATAAATTTGTGCTGTCAATTCCGGCCTTGAGAACAATCGGCTCTTTTCAAATGACTTCTACAAGTCCGACAAAGTCAAAACTGGTCCCGCAATTTCTCTTTCAAAGTCTGAAAGGTAGTCACTTCTGTTGGTCCCCATGAGAAAGGGACTCCTTTTTGTGTCAAGATATGCAAAGGGGAAGCAACCTCTGCAAGCTTTCGAATGAACCGCCATTAGTACGAACACAATCCCAAGAAGCTTCTAACTTCATTGACATTCTTCAAATCGGGCCAATCACAGAGAGTCTGTATCTTGGCCGGATCCATCTGCACTCCTGCTGCTGCCGAGACAATGTGTCCCAAAAAGTGTATCTCTGGTAGGAAACATTCACTTTTCTTGGCATTAATCACCAACTTGTGATCTCGTAATGCCTGAAAGACTCGAAGCAGATGATCTCTATGTTTTGTCTCATCCTTGGAGAAAACAATAATGTCGTCAAAGAAAGTGCCAACGAATAGTCTGTACTCTCAAAAAATCCTTCCCATCATCCGGTTAAATGTTGTAGGAGCATTGGTTAAGCCAAAAGGCATCACCAAAAACTCAAATAACCCAAAAGTCGTTCGAAAGGCTGTCTTGTAGATGTCTCTTGGCGCGATTCGGATCTGATGATATCCACTCTTTCAAATCGATTCTTCTAAAGCACGAGGATCCTTGTAATCTGTAGTATATCATCGATCCTAGGAATTGGAAATATGTTCTTCATGGTGATTTTGTTGAGAGCTATATAACGGATGCACATTCTTCAAGATCCGTCTTTCTTCAAAACCAACAACACTGGAGAGCAATATGGTGAAGTACTAGGCTTGACAAGACCCTTTTCCAAGAGGTCTTTCACATGGTTCATAATTTCTTCGTTCTGAGCTCGGCTCACACGATAAGGTGGCCTGTTGGGTGGTGTGCTTTCAACTATCAGATCAATGGTATGATCTTCAGTACGAGCGGGTGGTAACTTGCCTGGTAGGCCCCCTGAGAAGCAATCGACATGAGAGTGGAGAAAATCTTGGCGTTCTTTATCAAGTTCAGACATATTTCTCGTATCCTCATCACTCACTTCTTTCAAAAAGATCGAGTAAACAATCAAATTGGATTTCATTAATTTAGAAATCGCCGAAGCTGATACAATAGGGACATACTTGCCCTTAAGTTTTACATCGAGTACAATGGTTCTGCCCTTCTTTGTGGTCAAAGTCGCTTTCCTCGCCCGAGAGTCGACCACGACATTGTTTTTGTGGTACCAGGGAATTCCTAAGAGAACATCACAACCTTCCAAAGGCATTATGTAAAAGTCCTCAATGCCCCAAATACCCTTGGCAATGCAACCGAAGTTTGCCAATGACGGGTGTAATGGCTACGTCCCTGCCAGGTGCCGCTAGAACTGCCTCCGCTAGTGGTCCCATCCGATCGTGAGCGATCTCGAGCCGCGTTGCCAATTCCAGTGAAATGAAGTTGGCCTTGGCTCCTCCATCAAAGAAGATCAGGGCTTCTTGGTCTTTCACGTTGTCCCAAGCTCTGCAAAGTTCTGTACTCTCATCCATCGTGCTGGGATCAGTACCCACGCAATCTGGAACCAGTCCTGTTTTCATCTTGCCTTTTCTTCCATGGTCCTCAGCTGCTCTCAAACTCTCAGGCCTTTCGTCGTCCTTGTCGTTCTGTTCTTTCTGTGCCTTATTAGGGCACTTCGTGGAGATAGGTCCAATTTCCTCGCATCCAAAGCACTTCCCCTCCTTGATGTAGCGAGCCCTCTCTTGAGGAGTTAGTTTGGGCCGTGCATCCTTTTCTTTCTTTTTCGGATTGCTCTTCCTTTTTCTACTTTCATTTGTCGAAGTCTGTTCGGCTCTCTGCGTCATGATCTCATCTATGGGGTAGGTCAAACGCCTGAGTGAATGGCAAAACCCCGTTTCGCATGACTCATGAACTCTTGAATGGAAGCTGACTTTGTTCCAAGCAGTGATCTCGGATCTCTGTAGGAAGATCCAAGGTAAACCGCTCAATCTGTTCCTTGAACGAGATCTTCTTAAATGAAGAGACGGGTAGAAAAGAGCTCCAAAATCTCTCGCAATAAGCGTCCACTGTATCCTTCTTGGTCATCCGAAGATGGGTCCAAGGAGTTCGTATGTCGCGTTTATACTCTCGAGTCAGCCAAGAATAAATAAAAAGCCTTTTAAATTTTAGCCATTTAATTGGCGCTGTCTTGTTTAATAGAAGCGTGGACCATCAAGTTCGAGCATTCCCCTTAAAATAAGAGGCAGCCCTCCGAATCTTAGAGTGCTCTGAGTAACGCCCTCCTTAAACTCTCGGACTTTCTTGCTTTTGTCTTCCAGAAAGTCATACTGGTTGGCTTTATAAAAATTCTTCTTCTTTGCGTAAAAGATGTTGTCATCAAAGTCCGAATTGTTTGAAGACGAGTCCTCTGTAGAACTGTCAACCACGGGGCGAGGTTTAGGCTTCTTTGCCTTTTTCTTTCCCTTCTCGAAGCTTTGCTTTTTGCTTCGCTTTTTGCCTTTTTTGTCGTCTTCGCTCGACTCAGATGAGCTAGAAGAACTCGAAGAAGAAGAAGAAAAAGAAGAAGAACTGGGTACTCTTGCAAATCGAACATGCTTCTTCTGCTTCCTTGCCGGTTCAAAAGTAGAGTGACGACCTAAATAACCCGGGAAGTCAGCGCCTTTATTCTGCTTTTTGTCGTGCTTTTTAACTTTGTTCTGCGCGTGAAAAAGCTGAGCAATTCGTGCATCAACCACCTCTTCTAATTCTTGCTCTGTGTACATCCTGGGAGTAGGAGGTTTCTTGAGAGCCGGTTTGAGGGGTGGTTCTGTGGTCTGCCGCCATTGTGAGTGCACTCATCGAAAGAGGTCTTGCTCATATATTTTGCAAATTTTGGTTCCTTCACAAATTTAAGCATCATCTTTATTGCATCGCCGATCAATCGTCGACGCTCCATCTCTTCGAGCTCTGCCTGAGTAGGCCGAGGCTGGCCATACTCCTCGCGTGAATCTTCGTTGTGATCTCTTCCTGCATCTCCGGATGCAGAGGAAGTCGAACGATCTATGCCTGGAGCCATAAGTGCCGCGGAAAAAAAAGGGATTGGATTTTCCGTAGAAAAGAAATCAGCCGTGCTCTGATGCCACTGTAACAGACTTGGACACTCCAAGTCGAGAATCTACCGCGACACCACAAATAATCACTTCAAAACAGTTCACAGTTCACAATTGATTCGACACTGTGAATTGATTTGACACTGGCCCAACGGAGTTCCGTGCTTAGAGATATTGGCCCCAAAGACTGGCGCCCCTTTCATTATTTCTTTTTGTATTAATTTGCAACTCAAAGTACAAGCAAGTAGGCGGGACTCACTCTCAGACTGTGCGTCGAGATGCTCTGAGAAGTGAGAGCCCAGACCACCAATAAATAAGTTACAAGGGATGCCAAAAGCATAGCCCCAAAAGCTGTCCATAAAAGCTTTTCAAATAAAGCAAAAGAGCCTTCTCTCTCTATGATTCTCTTTGTAGAATAAGGCAAAAGAGCTCTCTCCCTCTCTCTTAATTTGCGTAGCCAAATTACGTAGCTCAAAGCTGGCTGAATTGCGTTCAATAAAGCAAGCTTAGCGTAAGATTTTCAGGCATGCTTGCGTAGCCCAAAAGCAGCCAACGCTTTTTGCGTAGGCTGTAGCCCTGCTTTCTGTATGCTGCTCCGTGAATCGCGCCACGTTTTGCTGGGAGATTGCCGTACAGCCATGCCACGTCAGCATTTTACCGGGCTTGCCTGTCCACCGAGACTATTCCATGCCAAAAGGGGATGTGTGTGTGTACTGGGCAGCCACGTCACCAGTTTGTGACAGCATGGCTATCGCGATTTATGGAAATTGGTTTGAGAGTTCAAGCTTTTGTGTTTTAGGCCCGTCAACCGGTGCTCCTTAAGTTCTTCAAGTGGTAGGAAACTAGGATTTAAAAATCAGTTAAAAGTCCCTTAATCATTTTAGGCCACTCGGCCAATCTTTATCTGGTCTTTAGGGTTGAACTTTCCTTGTCCACTCGGCCATTTCTCTTCCAGTTGGGCAGGCCACATCATAACTTTGTGACAGTCTCCCCTCTTGGAAGAATTGTATTCGCGCTCGATTACTGTCACAAAGTGATGACGTGGCGGATAGCAGAAACCCTAATTTCTGCCAGAAATCCTAAAATTCTTGGAAACCCTAATTTCTATCAAAAACCCTAATTTCTGGAAATCGCGGAGGTGGATTTTTTTTTTTTTTTTTTTTTGGGGGAAATTTTGAGCGACGCAAATCTCAGCTTTTCGCTTTGATTTGGAAGAAAGAAAGAGAAAAAGAGAACTTGCTTTTTACTGATTCTGTGGTGAGGGCCTCACTTCTCAAAACATCTGGACGCAGAGTCTGAGAGTGAAACCCTAACCGCTCTCTTGTACTTTGATGATTGATTAATACAAAAAGAAATACCGAAAGGGGCGCCAGTCTTTGGGGCCAATATCTCTAGGCACGGAACTCTGTCGGGCCAGTGCAAATCTATTGTGATCTGTGAATTTGAAGTGGTTATTTGGTGCTGTCGCGATTGATTCTTGACTTGGAGTGTCCAAGTCTGTTACAACGGTATCAGAGCACGGCCGATTTCTCTTCTACGGGAAATCCGATCCCCGATTTTTTTTTTCCGCGGCAACTATGGCTTCAGGCAATGATCAGTCGACTCCCTCTGCATTTGGAGATGCGGGTACGGATCTCAAGGAAGATTCCGGCAGAGAGTACGGCCCGTCTTGGCCTACTTAGGCGGAGCGGCGAGAGATGGAGTGTCGCCAGTTGATCGGCGATGCAACAAAGATGATGCTCAATTTTGCCAAGGACCCGAAGATGGCAAAATATATGAACCAGACCTCTTTGGAAGAGGTACAGATGGAGTGGCAGAGAACCACAACACCACTCCCGAACCCGCTCTCAAGAAATTTTCTGCCTCCAAGAAATATACGGAGAAGGAACTGGAGAATGTGGTTGATGCACGGATTGCTCAGCTTTTTGACACGCAAAAGAAAGCATAGGAAAGGCACTGACTTCCCGGGATATTTGGGTCGTCGGTCGACATTTGACAAGGCAAAGAAATTGAAGAAGCGCGTCAAGTTTGAAGACCTACCCAGTTCTTCTTCTTCTTCTTCTTCTTCTTCTTCTTCTGACAGTTCTTCTAGCTCCTCGGATTCGAGCGAAGAAGACAGAAAAGGTAAAAAAAGCGAAGCAAGAAACAAAGCTTCGGAAAGGGCAAGAAGAAGGCTACATCTCGCCCAGAGACTGACAGTTCTTCTGAGGACTTGTCTATAGACAGCTCAGATTCCGATGACGGAAAGTTTTATGCGAACAAGAAGAATTTTTACAAAGCCAACCAGTATGACTTTCTTGAAGAAAAAAAGCAAGAAAGTCCGAGAGTTTAAGGAAGGTGGCCACTCGATCAAGTTTGATACTTTTTAGGATACTCAGATGCTTCGAAGGCTTTGTCTTTTATTCAGCAGTTTGATATCGCTTTCGCGGAAGGACGCTATTCAGAGCATTCCAAGATTCAGAGAGCTACCTCTTACCTTAAGGGGAATGCTCGTACTTGGTGGTCCACGCTTCTTTTAACAAGAGTGCGCCAGTTAAATGGCTGAAATTTAAGAATCTTTTTATTTCTTCTTGGTTGATGCAAGAATATGAACGAGATGTACGAGCTGCTTGGAACCATCTTCGGATGACCAAGAAAGATACAATCAATGCTTATTGTGAAAGATTCTGGAACTCTTTTCTACCCGCCTCTTCATTCAAGAAGATCTCGTTTAGAGAACAGATTGAGCGGTTTACCTTGGGTCTGCCTACAGAGATCCGAGATCACTGCTTGGAACAAAAGTCAGCTTCTATTCAGGAGTTGATGAGTCATGCGAAGCGGGGCTTTGCAATTCACTCTGGCAGTCTGACCTACCCCACAGATGAGGCCATGACACAACGAGCCGAACAGACTTCTGGGAATGAAAGTAGAATGAAAAAGAGCAACCCAGAGAAAAAAAAGGATGCACGACCCAAGCTTACTCCTGAGGAGAGAGCTCGCTTCATCAGAGAGGGGAAGTGCTTTGGATACGGGGAACATGGATATATCTCCGCGAAGTGCCCTAATAAGGCATTGAAAGAACAGAATGATAAAGACGACGACAAATCTGAGAGTTCGAGAGCAGCTGAGGAATGTGGCAGAAAGGCAGATAGAAAAGCAGAACTGGTACCACATGGCGTGGGACTTGCACCGAATCAAATGAATGAAAGTACAAACTTTGCCGCTTTTGGGGCAAAGTGAAGGATCAGGAAGCTCTTTTGAAGGAGCCAAGGCCAACTTCTTTTCACTTGGAATTGGCGGCTCGATTTGGAATTACGCCCGACAGACTGACGCCACAGGCGGAGGTAGTTCGACTGGCACCCGGATGGGATGTTGCCATTACACCGAGCATTGGCAAACTTTGTTTGCAATGATAGGGGTGTTCAGGGCATGCCTAAGAAAGAAAAAGGGAAAGGAGAGGCTTTTTCCAAAGCTTAGTATGTGATACTACGGACCTTTCTAGATTACTGACAAGATAAATGATGTCTCCTTCCGATTGAAACTGCCAGATACTTGGAGGATTCATAATGCATTGCATGTGAGTCTCTTGAACCCTGTTAAGGGTGATGCGCCTGATGAGCAACCTGCAGTGGAAGAAAACGAGGAGATCCTTGTTCCTGAACAGATTTTGGCACATAATGATACGAAGAAAGGTAAAGTCCGAAGGCGGGTTCTTGGTTAAGTTCAAGAACTTTCCTGCATTTGATGCGAAGTGGATGGAGGAGGAGGACCTAGCAGATACTCCTCGGATTGTGAAACTTTACCTCGATGTTTTGGTTTAGCATAGTCTACTCCAAACGGAACCCAGAAACTCAGCTTCGCCGAAGATCTGGTGCAGTGGGATGCACAAGAGGGGAGTTACTCCGCTCCTTTGTCAACAGATGCCTCGATTTTGATACTAAAGTCACTGATGTCTCTTTGAGCTTCAGGGATACTGAGAGCTGACAGTATTCTGCTGGATGACTTTATGAAATGGAATTTCGGATTATGATACTGATTTGTTCTTGACTTCTTGTGAGTGCAGGAACTGATAGACGAAATGACTGCAGCATTTTGGTCTACTTGATCTCAAATAGACATGGTTGCAATAGGGGTTAGTCAATCGGACATCGATGAGGTCCCGATTAGACCTAGATGTGATTGCTAGCTACATTGCCGATAAATCATGGTCTAAGATCCGAATGAATGTTGAATGTCATGTGATGTCCTGTGATGTCTGGTGATGTCCTGTGATGTCGTGTGATGTGACTGTCGATTTTGTACATGTGCTAGATGTGTGTTCCTAGTACGTAGGTACTAACAATCAGTGTCTGCTAAGACGGTTTATGGCTTTTGTCGGTTTTGCATGCGTAATCGCGGTCGATTACAATGCTTTCAAGAGGGGGGTATGTCACAAAGTGATGACGTGGCGGATAGCAGAAACCCTAATTTCTGCCAAAAACCCTAAAATTCTTACAAACCCTAATTTCTGTCAAAAACCCTAATTTCTTGAACTCACGGAGACGGAATATATATATATATATATATATATATATATATATATATATATATAAATAAATGGGAAATTTTGAGCGACGCAAATCTCAGCTGTTCGCTTTGATTTGGGAGAAAGAAAGAGAAAAAGAGAATTTGCTTTTTACTGACTCTCATTGAGAGAGAGAGAGAATCTGCTTTTGCTTTGAAGCTTTTGGGGCTCTGCTTTTGGGAATCCCTTGTAACCTTTAAATTAGTGGTGAGGGCCTCACTTCTCAGAGCATCTGGACGCAGAGTCTGAGAGTGAAACCCTAACCGCTCTCTTGTACTTTGTTGATTGATGAATACAAAAAGAAATACCGAAAGGGGCGCCAGTCTTTGGGGCCAATATCTCTAGGCACGGAACTCCGCCAGGCCAGTGCAAATCTATTGTGATCTGTGAATTGTTTTAAAGTGGTTATTGGGTGCTGTCGCGATTGATTCTTGACTTGGAGTGTCCAAGTCTGTTTCAATTACACTTGTAAAGATAGCCAAAGGATAGAAACTTTCTCTAGTAGACATTGACTCTATGTACTCATGTACCAGACTCCATTAATCCAACACGTTTTTAAAGACATCAGTCAGTGATCAATCATATTTTTGTGGAGGGTCTTAGATACAAATGCTGATAATTGTAACCATTTAGCATTCACATCCCAATCTCGTTGACCTCTTCACGGATGTCTCGACTCTCGTTCTACTAAATCTTGTTCATATCCTTCCTTTGTACAAGCAAACCATGCCCATGACCATTTCACAAGACGGATCATCCACATAGCATGCAGTTCACAAAATCACACAATTAGTTCACATTGAACACTGTGTTTCAATCATTCAATCTAGCCATCTCATTCCGTCTAGAACTTTTGATGCACCTAGATCACTCTGCGTCTACCTCATCCTTTCGGAACTCTTGATGCACTCACAACAATATCCAGTTATCTCATCCAGATAGATATCTTGATGTGCTAGAATCTCATTTAGCCATCACATCCAGATCTCGTTGATCTCTAACTGATGTCTAGATGCACTACGTTCAAATCATTTATTAGATAAAATGTTGCAGATATTTTCTCTCTCTCTACACGTCTCCAACAATGCACACATGAAAGAGCACATGTTTTTAATCCAATTAAGGAAATTTCCAATTCAATGCACGTCTGTTCTTAAAGTCATTCCGCAAACTACTGTCAGTCTGTAAGTACACTAAAATCTCAATGAGGAATTAGTGACTTTATTCAATCTAGGCAATCTGTGACAAAGGAGGAGAGCCCTCTTGTGCAGTCCACACCACACCAAATTTAGCTTGCCGATTCATCGGTAACTTTTGGTATAGACACTGCTAATAGCCCAAAAGCTTCAACGTATAGCTCTCTGAAGAGAATTTTTGAGGCTCTCCTCCTCCATCCACTTTGCATCGAGGGCCTAAAGTACCCTTAACCAAATTATCCGGTGGACCTAGCTTACCTTTCAATTCTTTTCAATTGTGCTCTTTGACTTGTTGGTGGTTGTGATGGCCGACCTTGCCCTTGCCACCTCAATTTGGATCCTTGGAATTCTTTGATCTACCAGATGATTCCCTTTCTGTTCTTTTCTTGTACCTTGGGACTTGGTGGTAGCCTCGCTGGTCTCTCCCGTTCATTGGCACTCAATCTCAATCGTCGGAACCATGGGACACACTCTTATCCGGTCGTCTTTCTTCTCTGGAATTCTTTGATGAATTTACATATGGTTCTTGTGTATTGTCGGAACCCTCGAATGCACTATCGTCTGATTCCCTTTCCTCTCCGAAATCTTGTGATGAGTTGTGATTCGGTTTGCGTGATTCATTCTCTTTACTTGTAACAAACTTGGACACTCCCAAGTCAAGATTCTCGTGCGACACAACAAAGATTCTCTCCAAAACTGTTCACAGTTCACAATTGATTCGACCCGGCCCGATGGAGTTCTGTGCCTAGGGATATTGGCCCCAAAGACTGACGCCCCTTTCTCTATTTCTTTTTGTATTAATCTGTGCTCAAAGGACAAGGGAGTGGGAGGGGTCTCACTCTCAGTCTCTGCGTCCAGATGCTCTGAGGAGTCGGAGCCAAAGCCACTTATTTATTTGTTACAAGGGATGCCAAAAGCAGAGCTCCATAAGCTGCCAATCTTTTTTTTTAATATCAACTTAAAATAAAGCTACTTATCTAGAGCTTCTAAAAAATAAAGCAAGGCTTCCAAAAAGCTTCTAAAAATTTGCTTAGCATTCTCATGCGTCAAAAGTTGCAATTCCATACAGCTGTCGCTTTTTCCGCTGCAATTTGCGCCGTAGATCACGGGTCCGTACAACATGCCACGTCAGTAAGTCTGTAATTTTCGGGACTCCTGTCTGCCAGAGAGAGTGTGTGAGTCTGTTGTCGTGGCATGACACGACACCAGTTTGTGACATACCCCCCTCTTGAAAGCATTGTAATCGCCCTCGATTACGCCTACAAAACAGACAGAGGCCATAAACTGTCTTAGCAGACACTGACTGTGAGTATCGGCGCACTAGGTGTAAGGTGCAGCGGCACTGAATGTTGAACTTTGCTCAAGATGAGTGCCCCGAACTGTGCTCAAGGGTTCCTTTTACTTACGGAAGGGAGAGCCTTCCGTTCCTTTAGTGAGAGAGTGCAAATGATCACAAACAAAGTGGGAAACACTGTGAATGAGGGTGTTGAGACTGAGAGATAGAGAGAGAAAAATACGACACCAGAAAAGTTGTCAAACCCTCCTCCGAAGTCCCCACTCTCTATGGCGAGAGCGGTCAACTATTCATTGCACAAATCTCTACAATGCGATGGACTTGCCGACGACGTCGAGACGGGCTGAAAACTGAAAACGCTAATGGCTGAAATCTGCAAATCTTGTATTTGCTGAATTCTGACTCTATGTCGGTGATGACGGCGATGAGGACGATGCGACGACGACGCGCTGAAAACGCAGATGCTGAAATCTGCGAATAGCGGGCTGAATCTGCAAAGGTTGGCCTATCTGACCGTGCAACGAGGATCTGTTGTGGGAAGGTGAGATCTGCGAGGTTTGGGGACTGTGGTATGGAGACTAACGGCTGAAAATGCAAAATGCTGATGCTCTATGCTGACCTGTCGCCGGGAATCTGCAAAACGTTGAGGTTGGTCTGCAATGCAAAAACGCCGGGCTGATTTGTTGCTTGGTGCAAAAACGCTAGGGAGTCTGCTATGATCTGCTGTTCGCCAGGCTTCATCTGCAAATGCAAAACGCTGGGCTAATTTGCAAAATGCTGAAAACGTTGGCTTATTTGGTGACTGAAAATGCTAGGGGAGTCTTGCTGAGAAGGTGCACTGTTGGATACTTGGTCCCTACCAGAAAGTGCTAGAGCTAGCTTTTCTTATATATTCTCTTACCAACTTTGCCCGGTTTCCCAACAAAGTCACTTATTAATAATAAGTGAAAAATGGCTTAAGTAGGGAAAATAGGTTATGTGCATTGGAAAATACTCTTGATGGATTCTGATGGTAATGTTGATGATCATGCTGTGTGCAACCAGAGGATATGCATCTACTCTAAGCGTCTGGACATGCACGACTTGAAGCCTTTTAGATGGAACCGACATTGACTTGTTGTATCTCTTTGGAGCCAAGTAAGAGCATGGTTCATGATGCTTAAAGGAGTAGTTAAGCAATTGTATCTACTCTTTCCATACAAAATTTGGCTAGAGAAGTTTTTGCTTGAGAGTACACCAGAAGACTTCTATTCTTGATATATGTGTGGAAGCCAGGTTGGTGGGATCGTCTAATCGTCCAACGCTACATTTTCGAAAGCATGCATATCTTGGATTCCCATCATAGAATATATGTGATATCAGTATTTCAAGGGTGGGGTGTGTCACCAGGAGGTGTATTTTTCCTATTGCCTTCTATAAATATGTACTACATATATTTATTTATTTTATTTTTACTTCTTTTCCTTGGAACCCTTGAAAAGGTGCAAGTGGACATTTCATGGCCAGTGTGAAACGGTTGCGGCCGAACAAGCTTCTCACATTGGAAATCTAGGTTGGTCAGTCTTGGCACTGAATTCTAATGAGTATGGAAGCTTGTGTGCACCATAATAAGATTTGGGCCACTCGGTAAGTCACTTACAACTTTATATGTTGGTGGGAACTAGGGAATTAAACCAAAGGTGTAACAAACTTGGACACCTCAAGTCAAGATTTACTGCAACACAACAGAGATTCACTTTAAAACAATTCACAATAGACAACATGACCCGGTGTAGTTCCGTGCCAAGAGGTATTCGCCCCAAAGACTGGCAACCACTTTCGGTATTTCTTTTTATATTAATCTGTGTGCAAAGTACAAGAGCCCGCGGGTGCTCACTCTATCTTTGCGTCCAGATGCCTAGAGAAGTGAGCCCTTCGGGCTTATTTATTCTTACAAGGGATGCCCAAAAGCAGAGCCCCAAAATTAGTTAAAAATAAAAGCAATTGATCTCTAAAAGCTTCTCAACTCAAAAGCATTAATCCCCAAAAGCTGGCAGTGCGATTTGCGGAAGGCCCTATTGTTAGCGTAAATCACGGAATTCCGTACGTTGCCACGTTAGCATTTCAACGCATTTTGCGGTTGTCCGTACAATGCCACATCAGCATATCGGTGCAATTCCCGAGTTGTTGCCACGGTAGCGGTGTGTGTGTGTGTGTGTCCTAGGGCTTGCCACGTCATTGATTTGTGACAAAAGGGGCAAACTGGACACTTGGTAGTAGCAAAGCAACCTATAAGACACATCATCAAGCGGGGGCACCCAAATGAGAGGGCTGATTTTTGGATTAGTGTTCATTTATAGTGTGTGCGTGAGTAGTGGGTGCAGGTTTACAGCTTTAATGGAAAGCTTGCCTTCTCCTTTGTCTCATATAGCGCGATAATTTGCTCTCGTGCATCTCTTTCTCCCCTTTGCACATATGGTAATGCCTCACTAGTTGGGCTTCTCAGTTGACTATGTACAATTTTGAGGGTTTTATGCGCGCTTGCTAAGGCAAGAGCCTTCTAAACACAAACCGGATTAGCTAATTGCTAATCCCCCACAAGTATGCACATTTCCATCTCAAAAGATTGCGAATTTGGAGAGTTTTCTCGAGTGAAAACCCGTCCAAATCACAGGGGGACTGTCCCATTGCGTGCGGGAGCCCTTGGGACACGCATATATGTGTTTGCTTTGCTAAAAACGATCTAAAACATAGAATTATAGCCTGCTATGTTTTTCTGCAGGTTTGGGGTTTTGCACCTAATCTGCAAGAGAACACTAGGGGAGCCTCAGGAAGGCCTTGGGATGCTTAGACAGGGCTTTGGGCACCTGACAGTGGAAAAACAGAGGATTACAGCACGCTGAAATTCTGTCACAGCTCACTAGAAAGCCTCTAAATTGCGAGGGAATCCGTCCTAGACATGTGCTTTTAACCTTACAAGGGTTTTGGCGTCGTTATGTTGCCAAAATTGGGTCATAAACCTGCAATTTTTGCCCTCATCTTGTTTGGACAGCTTTGTGAGACTTTGATCTACGCGTCCGGATCGTCTATTTTCATTTGAATAAAGAAATAGAGAAAGGGGTGCCAGTCTTTGGGGCCTATTGGGTGTCGGTCTTTGTGTGCGTTGTGACATTCTAGTCGTTGGATGCATCTGTGTTCTCTTTTCTTCTTAGTGCTGTGTGTAAAGTTAATAGGTAATTGAATTAGTTTCGCCCTCTATGGTGTACAAGTGGGTTATGAAAATACAGAGACACTGTAATCTACACACTTGGCAACACTTTAGTACTTCAAAACAATTTGAAAAGAGAGAGAGACGACATGGCGCAGTGAAGTTCCGAGCCAAGACGTGTTGGCCCCAAAGATTGGCGTCCCTTTCGGTATTTCTTTATTATTGATTCGCAAGAGTACAACTCCCGTTGGGTCCAGATCTTCCAGCTCTGCGTCCAAATGCTCGAAAGAATGGCACTTATAAAGAGTACATGGGCTCTGCTTTTCCTAAAAGCATAAGGATCTAAAAGCAAATGCTCCAAAAAAGCTAGTCCTGAAAACTGCTAAAATCAGCCAGCTTGATTTGTGGAAATATGTATCAGACTGCCACGTGGCTTGTCAGCGCTAAAAATGGAAAGTCTGTACAGTAGTGCCGTGTCAGCAACCAACAACGCTAAACGCCGAAATCCGTACCGCAATGCCACGTCAGCAGGTCAACGTGATTTTTGGAAGTCTACTCTAGAGTTCTAGCTTTTGACTTTTGGTTTTATGTCCCTCGGCCAGTGCCCCATAAGTTGGGAAGTATTTGTTTCTTCTTCTTTAATTTTTTAGGCCCTCAATATGCACTCATAAGTTAGTAGATCTTTTTTCTAGGGTTTAGGCCCCCCTCGGTCGGGATCTGCAAAACACAGTCAAGTTGATCAGATGTCGTAGTGCTAGGCAAATGATCACATACGCAATTACCACATAGAAGGAACTGTTCATGTCACAAAAGATTTTGGCTTTGACAAAGAGCTTGACGCATTTGCCATTCAATTTTGCTTTCATGCTTGCCATGTCTATTGCACTATCAATGCATCGATTGGTTGTCACATTCACTTCTGCTTTCATGTTGGCCGTGCCTATCATGATTCCCATCAACGGGTTGATCATGTCTACTGTGATGTCCATCATCTTATCTTTTGCTATTCGGTTTTGCTTTCATGTTTGCCATTTCTTTTGTGATTCCCATCAATGCATCGATTGGCTTGTCGCATTCACTTCTGCATATATTATTACGTGTGTGACCATGTATATAAGATGCATCCACCGACCAGACTCATTAATATTAGGTTTCCTATAACCTCTAGAAACATATGTGTTTTGTAGTGTGTTTCGTCTTGGCATTATCGAACTGAAACGAAATTAATTGCCTCAAAATGATCAAATACACGAAACGCTTCTTGTTACACTATGTACTAACTGCATGCATTCTCACTTGAGGCTGCATCTGGGGTTGCCTGGACAAGTATGGGCGAGCATATGCCATGTGATGTTTTTTAGGATCAGGATCCTACAAAATGTGTATGAGGGTGATTGAAAAAGCACTAAAAGTGGTGGTCTTTGTAAAAGTATCGAATCAGAGATTGTCATGGGTTTTTATTAAAGCATTTTTGGTGTGTGATGTGTGTCTTGCCTCTCTTTGCCTTTGCTCCATTTTGGAATGTAAGCATGGGTAAGTGATTTGTAGTTTGCTGCCATTTCCTATTGTTTTTAATTGCAAGACACTCTGACACATATATATAACAAACTGAGAAAGAGTGCTGGAGGTTTCCTTTGCCAGGAAAAATCTTGTTTCTCCTATGGCTAATGGTCTGACAACAATCAATAGCATGGTTAGTGAAAAACACTTTCTTATCTGCTACTTTCTGTGTATGTTTTGCCTCGCTCCTTACCAGTACCTGTTCATAATTTTCCATCTACAGAGATCTGGCTTTACCAGTCCGAAAGGACGTTCAGGCTCAGCAAAGCGGTCTCAGCAAGCTATTGGTGATACAATTGTATGTATGATGATTCAAGTTCAATTTATAGCTCATGTATTTACTTGAAGCTGATTAACTGGTGTAATGGCATTCGTTTCAGGATACAGCTTTGGAACTTTCTGATGATGAAGAGTTGAAGGAAGTGGCCGTTGGGGAATCTTCTAGTAGTGTCAATCTTCTTAAGCGGAAGTGCATGCATAATGCTTCAGAGAAGTATATTTTAGGTGCTTTCACGTAGTTTGTAGTTATGTTCCTCTGTTGACAGTTCACAAATAGGTTATTCTTTTGGCTCGACTTCATGCAGATTGGCTGGTGCTAAATTTCTCTATCCATCAAGGTAACCTCATTTGTGACCTACTATCGCTCGTTTATTCCTTTCTTCAAATTAATGCCTTTATGCAATACAAAGGGTAGAAGCCCACCATTTTCGTGTATATATTTGTGTGTATATATACACAAAAAAATAAAAAATTAAAATACATACATACATACATACATACAGAGAGAGAGAGAGAGAGAGAGAGAGAGAGAGAGAGAGAGAGAGAGAGAGAGAGAGAGAGAGAGAGAGAGAGAGAGAGAGAGAGCACTAAGTGAAACCCGTTTGAAACCTAATCGAAACCTGTTGAAACCTTAATCGGGCTGCTTGAAACCGAGGTGCCGCTCACTGTGCCTTCCCTAGTGCCGTAGTCCAAGCCCATTTCGTCATCTTCCCGTCATTGCAAGAGCAAACCCTTCCTCTTGCGCGCTATCTCTGCTCGACTGTCGACCTATGCTGCCCTCTACCGCCTCTTGGCTGGTCTGCCATTGCTGTCTTGCTGCATTCTAATGCCTTTGACAGCCTCTATCAGACTTGCCCGCCATCCTCCCCTATTCTTTGTGCCACCCTTTCTAGCCGTAGACTTCACCCAAGCCAAGCTGCCTTTTCCACACGTTGCCCCGTTTTTAGTCTCAGCTTCCTGTTTTTCACTTACCTATGACACCTATCCTATTCATTGCTCTAGCTTTTAGCCTCATCACATTCCTTGCTATAGCCACACACCCACAAACACACTCTTCACTAGTACACCATTACGCACTGTTGGGCCTAATTAAGGGGTGACGGGGGTTCTCCCCATGTAGTCTCACTCACTACTTAGGCTTTTGGCATTGGTTGAAGGTGAAGCTGGGTTGGGATGAGAGGTGTGGGTATCAATCAATGACTCTCTCCTTTGAGTACTTTGATCTACATCAAAAGATTGACGATTGTGACGAGCTTCTCTCTCCAAAGAGGCGTTGTCCATTGCCTGGTCGGATGTGACTACGCTAGTGTTTTCACGAAGTGCGTTTCAGAAGGCTTGCATACGCGAAAGTGCTGAAACATTTCACTCTTTTTTAAGTGATGTTAGAGTTATGGCATCTCTTTGGATTTGTTTAGTCAGTTCCAATTTCTTCCAGGGACAGGTGTGGGGGAGTGAGGGTTGTTTTGTGGCTATGTCCGGTCAGTGTAAGGTAGTTTTCTCATGTCGGGACACTCAAGCCATGTTTAGCCTTGGATTTTGGCTTGGTTCAATGGCCATTAGGCTCTTGCAAGCCGGGAGTATTTTTCCCGGCCTTGCCTCCTTTTTCCCCATAGCCCTAGTGGGCTTTTGGTACATTCTTCGTGACAGTTTCCTATTTTTCTCCTGTTTATGAGGTCATGGTGGTTGGTGGACAATTGGCCGACCCCAGACCTTTGGAGCCATATAGGTGTGGGTTGGGGTACGAGGGAGAGCAATGTGTGCACATGCTTGAGGTTGCATGGCGCCCCTTGGGGGCAGCTCCAAGGTGAGCTTTGGGTTGAGGAGGGCAGTTTGTTGGCGTTTTCCAACTCCCTTCTCCCAGCCCCAGCCTTTTTGTAGCCCAACGTTTTGCTTCACTTGCAGCAAGGCAACACCACTGGCAGTCGATGGGCAGCATGGGACTACCCTTGCCTTTTTCCATCTCAGGGCAGATGCATGGATTTTTAGATTTTGCCTAGCCAGTTCTTCGTGGTGTGTCCATGGAGATTCTAGATGTCTCTTTGAGGAGTGGGCCATTGTAAGGTGCAGCGAATGAATGTTGTTCTTTCTCAAGATGAGTGCTCCGTATTGTGCTCAAGGTTCCTTTTTGTTCTTATGGAAGGGAGAGCCTTCCGTTCTTAATGAGAGAGTGCAATGATCACAACATGTGGATGGACACTCTGCGTGAAAGTGTACGAGATTGAGAGAGAAGAGTACGACACTAGAGACGTTGTAAAACCCTCCTCCGAAGGCCCCACTCTCGTTGGCGAGAGTGGTCTATGATTGATTGCACAAACTGGTACAAAGTGGATGCATGTGATGCAAATTTAGGCTAGGTCGATGTCGACGACGGGGACGATGAGACCGACTCAAGGGCTGAAAACTGACTGCTTTTGTCTTGTTGTCCAAAAACCCTACTGGCTGAAATCTGCTGCGATTCTACTGCTGTCCCAAAAACGCTAATGGCTGAAAGTTTCTGGAACCAAAAACGTTGATATGGGCTGATGTTTGCTGGCTGAAATTCGCTGGTTTTACTGGTCTATTGCTGAAATCTGTTGAAAATGCCATGCAAAGGGAGGGCGATTTGGGGATTCTGGAAATGCTAGGGCTGAGGTTGTGCTGCGAGGAAGTCTTGATGAAAAACGCCAATGCTTGGGAGGCTATGGCAGATGTTGATGCCTGCTGAAAACGCTAAGTGCTGAAGTCTTCCGGCGATGATGCTTGCTGATGAAAACGCAAGGTGAAGGGGGAGTCTTGCTTGGAGGGAAAACGCCACCAAGGGGGGATCTTGCTGAGAAGTTGCCTGTTGAGCAAGGTGCTCTTGCAGCCTCTTCTGCCAATTAGTGCTAGCCCAGGTTTGCTTATATAGAAACTTACTCAATTTGCCCTACCTACTTTCCAATAAAAGTCACTTAAAAATAATAAGTGAAAAATGTCAAAAATAAGGAAAATAGGCTAAATGCATTGGAAAATTCCCCTGAACGATTCCGATGGATTTTGATGGGAATGCTTACGATCATGCTGTGTGCAACCAGAGCTATCCATCTACATTAAGTGCCTGGGCATGCACGGTCTGCGAACACTCACAAAAGTGCCAGAACACTTCTAAATCTAGACTGACTGGACTGACTGAACCCTTGTCATGTTGTAGCTTGTCCATTGACACATAGGGTTGGATGTGTCACATGACATCCTCTCCTTTTCAAAGTGAGGTACTGATACCGAACTGTACGGCTTCGAGGGAGATCGCCAATAGCATCCGGAATCTTGGAAGGGACTCTTCGCCGGCCCACTCTGATGTGTGGGTCGTGCTGTACTTGAACCTCATAAAGGTTTGCAATGCTTGCTTCTTTGGGCTGCGCCGAAAGCGACTTAAAGGCTTCTGAGGCTTCTTCGATGCTTCAACTTCGTCACGAGTCATGGTTCTTTCTTCTTCAGGAATCTCCATGGCTGAAAATTCCTGAAACCACTTCCAACACAAAAACATGAACATACCTATTCCATGTAAAGTGAGTGGAAAAAATCTTGTCTTCTTCAAAGACTGTGCATGCAATGTAGATGAACAAAGATACAGAGTGCCAAACCGTTCACCAAACACACGTAAACAATGAGATCGAATCTTGTCTTTCTGATCCAAATCAATCAACTGTGGCAATTCACATCGGAAATGCCCATGCTTGGTTCTCATACTTTCATGTGCTCTTTCTACAACTGTGTCGTGCCAAGGAAGAGACATGGAATATGACTTCCTTACATACATACTTTTTAGCTTTGCATGAACAATCCGCATACATTCGTGCTCAATGTACAATATGTCATGCCTAGGAAAAGGGATCACGTAAAGACGCTGACGAAAATACAGGAAACGATCACGAATGAAACACTCGCACAATGCGTGCTGACTAATCATGCGAACATATAATACTTCCTGTAAAGGTTCTTTGGACCTAGGCTCGAGAGCCACGATCGGTTCTTCGTGATTGATTGAATCTGCGACGAGGCTAGCTTCGCTAGAAAAAGCATCAATGAACTCATCATCCTTGTGAACAATCACGTCATCTTCATGCAAATCATCATGCTTGTGAGAAATCACATCTTGATCATGCAAATCATCATGGTTGTCAGTGTCATCCAAATCATCATGCCCATCATTATTATTCAAATCATCATGCAAATCTTGTGTGTCATGCTTTGGAGAAGAAGAGACTGAGAGAGTCTCCTTTTCCTGATTCTGTGCAAAGTGCGCCTGCACGTGAGAAAAAAGTTGCCACAACTCTTTCATGTGTTGATCGCTCTTCTCTTGTCTTGCTTTGTTCTCGCGGTCATATTCTGCTTGTCTTTCGTTCTTCTCGCGATCAAATTTGGCTTGTCTTTCTTTGGCTTCCAAGTGTGCTTGCTCGCTCTCACGCACTATGGCTGCCATTCTTTCTTGGTATTTGCGCTCTATGGTTGCTATTCTTTCTTTGCTTTCTAACTTCTTGTCCATCATCCTCTTGTCGAAAGCCTCCATAGGAGTTAGTGCAATCCTTGGCGTAGATAGGAAAGGGGAAGGGTCGGAAAAACCTCCGGGTGGGAAAAATTCTTCGTCGCATTCTTCGTCGCCTCTCTCATACTCATCACTTGTATGCGAAGTATCCATTCCACTTCGGGTGATGACCATCCACTGAAGTCTTGGGTTCTTGTGGGCTTGGGTTTGTAAGTTCACGAGGAACTTGGGTTCTTGGGAGTCTTGGTTCTTGGGGTTCTTGAGGGTCTTCTTTTGCTGTAATCTGTGTTAGAGAAGGATCTTCTCTTCACCCGAGTTCTGCTCTTTTCCGCAGGCGCACCCCTTGGCGCCCTTGCGCTCACACCAAGGTTTTTTCCTACCTCACGTCGATTGGCCGGCCGCTAAGTGCACGGTCCGCTCTCAATGAGTGAAAAGAGGCACAAGGGGAGGTTGGACAAGCCCTTCTTTCTTGGGATTCCTGTCACTCTTCAAAAACATGATTAGGAATTGACACGCCCAAGCGAACCTGGGTTCGTGCGACCGCAACAAGCAAAAAAATATTCAGGGGTTCTTTCTTCGAGTGATACAGAACACTGCCAAAGCTCTGATACCAATGTTAGGTGCAGCGGAATGAATGTTGTTCTTTCTCAAGATGAGTGCTCCGTATTGTGCTCAATGTTCCTTTTTGTTCTTATGGAAGGGAGAGCCTTCCGTTCTTAATGAGAGAGTGCAATGATCACAGCAAGTGGATAGACAGTGTGCGTGAAAGTGTATGAGACTGAGAGATAGAGAGAGAAGAGAATACGACACCAGAGACGTAAAACCCTCCTCCGAAGGCCCCACTCTCGTTGGCGAGAGTGGTCTATGATTGATTGCACAAACTGGTACAAAGTGGATGCATGTGAATGATGCAAATCTAGGCTAGGTCGATGTTGACGACGGGGATGACGAGGGCTGAAAACTGACTGCTTTTGTCCTGTTGTCCAAAAACGCTACTGGCTGAAATCTGCTGCGATTCTACTGCTGTCCCAAAAACGCTAATGGCTGAAAGTTTTTGGAACCAAAAACGCTGATATGGGCTGATGTCTGATGGCTGAAATTTGCTGGTTTTACTGGTCTCTATTGCTGAAATTTACTGATGCTTTATCTGCTGAAAACGCCATGCGAAGGGAGGGCGATTTGGGGATTCTGGAAACGCTAGGGCTGAGGTTGTCCTGCGAGGAAGTCTTGATGAAAAACGCCAATGCTTGGGAGGCTATGGTGATGCTGATGCCTGCTGAAAACGCCAAGTGCTGAAGTCTTCTGACGATGATGCTTGTTGATGAAAACGCTAGGTGAAGGGAGAGTCTGGCTTGGAGGGAAAACGCCACCAAGGGGGGATCTTGGTGAAAAGTTGCCTATTGAGCAAGGTGCTCCTGCTGCCTCGTCTGCCAATTACTGGTAGCCTAGGTTTGCTTATATACAAACTTACTCAATTTGCCCTATCTACTTTACAACAAAAGTCACGTAATAATAAGTGAAAAATGTCAAAAATAGGAAAAATAGGCTAAATACACCCGGAAAATTTCCTTGAAGGATTTTGATGAGAATGCTTATGATCATGTTGTGTGCAGCTAGAGGATATGCATCTACACTCAGTGCGTGGGCATGTACGGTGTGCGAACAGACTCACAAAAGTGCCAAAACACTTCTAAATCTAGACTAACTGGATTGGCTGAACCCTTGTCGTGCTGTAGCTTGTCCACAGACACATAGGGTTGGATGTGTCACGTGACAGCCACTATGTGTAGATATGCTTTTCTTGTAGTTGTTAAGAGTACGTGAGATTTTCCATGGTCCAAAGGGAGCACCCATGATCAGATTTAGAGAGAGGGTTTTACAGGAGGTTTTCTTTTGGATGAGAGAGTTTGTCCAATGTCTATGATACCATTCAGGAGTAGACGATGGTACCTTTATCACTTGATATATTCCGTGGTTTGTTTTGGGATTTTCCCCCATTATCTTATTCTATATCTTTTTAGGGTTTTCCCCATCTCTCTTTATGTAGAGGTATTGTCACAAGTTTGTGTGACGTGGCATAGTCTTCATGGTTTAACAAACCTAACCCTTGTTACTCAAAGGTGTGGCCGAGCAGCCAAAACTCTACAAAAATAAAGCGAACGTGAACTATTGACGTGGATAAACAGAAAAGAGCAGACTGAACAACTTTAAGCACTTCGAATAACAATTGAACTGAAAGAGATAGAGAGTGCACGACACACAAGATGGGGAGTGGCGGAGTTCCACCCCGAGAGAGCATTGGCCCCAAACCTTGGTGCCCCTTTCGATATTTCTTTATATTGCTTGAACTCAATACAACTCCGTTCTTCATCTCTCACGGGCAAACTGCCACCAAAGTGAGAGCCCATGGGTCATATTTAAAGGCCCTTGTCCTCTCAAAAGCAGTTTCATGAAAAGCTACCAGATCTAAAAGCATCTCTAAAAGCATCTGGTGCTCAAAAGCTAGCGTAAACAACTTCATGTCAGCATGTCAGCGGAAATCGCACGCGATTCGTATAGGCATGCCACATCATTTGTTCTCCACGCGATTCTTTGTGTGTGTGAGTTTGCAAGTCCCGTTTTATTTTATGTCTTTAGTCACTTGGGCCCATCGGACGGGATCCCATAAGTTGGTGTGAACTTCTTGTGCTTCTTCTTCTTCTTCTTCTTCTATTGGTGCTGCTTCTTAAGGTTTAGGCCCTTCGGCCAGGATGTGTAGGTTGGCTCCGTTCTTCAGTGGCTTGACATGTCAGCAGTTTGTGACACGGATAGCAAGCGCAAAACGCGAAAATCGCTATGAAACGCAAGCTTTTGGAGGCTAGAGCTTTTCACCTTGTATGCCAAGGGGTCTGTTAGGTGCAGCAGAATGAATGTTGTTCTTTCTCAAGATGAGTGCTCCATAATGTGCTCAAGGTTCCTTTTTGTTCTTATGGAAGGTAGAGCCTTCCGTTCTTAATGAGAGAGTGCAATGATCATAAACAAAGGGAATGGACACTGTGCGTGCAAGTGTATGAGACTGGGAGATAGATAGAGAAGAGAGATACGACACCAGAGACGTTGTAAAACCCTCCTCCGAAGGCCCCACTCTCGTCGGCGAGAGTAGCCTACTTATGATTGCACAAACTGGTACAAACTATATGCATGAGATTGATGCAAGTTTAGGCTATGTCGGTAATGACGACGGGAATGGCGAAACCGACCTATGGGTTGAAATCTGCAATCTTTTATCTGCTGTCCAAAAACGCTATGGGCTGAAATCTGCGGCAAGTCCAAAAGCTGGTTTTGGGGCTGATTTCTGCCGATCTTTGTCGCTGAAATTTGGCAGGTCTTAGGGCTGAAAACTGATGGTCTTTTATGACTGAAAATCACCTGTTGTAATGGTCCAAAGGCTGGAAACTGGGGTTGCTCTTGCTAGGATCAAAAACTCTAGGCATGGGGGACTGTTGGCAATGGCAAGGATCAAAACGCTAGTCTTGAAGTGTGCTGACTGGTTGTGACTGGTTGCTGATGCAAAACGCTAGGGGAGGGACTGGATGGCGATGACTACTTGTTGGAGAAAATGCCAATGGTGGATGTTGATGAGGAAAACGCTAGGTGCTGAGTACGTCTTGCTTGGAGGGGAGACCACCAAGTTCTTGCTTGAGAAGTTTCCTGTTGAGCTTTGCTCATGTTGCCTCTTCTGCCAATTAGTGCTAGTCTAGGTTTGCTTATATACAAACTTACTCAATTTGCCCTACCTACTTTCCAACAAAAGTCACTTAAAAATAATAAGTGAAAAATGTCAAAAATAGGAAAAATAGACTAAATGCACTGGAAAATTCTCCTGAAGGATTTTGATGGGAATGCTTATAATCATGCTGTGTGCAACCAAAGAATATGCATGTATACTAAGTGTCTGGACATGCATGGTCTGCGAACAGACTCACAAAAGTGCCAGATCACTTCCTATTCTAGACTGACTTGACTGAACTGAACCCTGGTCATGCTGCAGCTTGTCCACGGACACAGAGGGTTGGATGTGTCACGTGACATCCCCTCCTTTTCAAAGTGAGGTACTGGTACCGAACTGTATGGCGTCAGGGAGATCGCCAATAGCATCCGGAATCTTGGAAGGAACTCGTCGCCAGCTCACTCTGATGTGTGGGTCGTGCGGTACTTGAACTTCATAAAGGTCTGCAACGCTTGCTTCTTTGGGCCGTGCCGGAAGCGACACAAAGTCTTCTGTGGCTCCTTCAATACTTCAACTTCGTCGAGAGTCATGCTTCTGTCTTCTTCAAGAATCTCCATGGTTGAAAATTCTTGAAACCTCTTCCAACACAAAACCATGAATATACCTATTCCATGTAAAGTGAGTGGAAAAAATCTTGTCGTCCTAATAGACTGTGCATGCAATGTGGATGAACAAAGAGATGGAATGCCAAAGCGTTCACCACACACACGCAAACAATGAGATCGAATCTTTTTCTTTTGATCTAAAGCAATCAACTGTGGTAATTCACAATGGAAATGTCCATGCTTGGTGCTCATACTTTCATATGCTCTTTCGGGTACTGTGTCATGCCAAGGAAGAAACATGGAATGTGACTTCCTTGAACGCATACTTTTCAGCTTTTCATGAAAAATCCGCATACATTTGTGCTCATTCATGAGCGAAACGTGGTCAACGTACAATATGTCATGCCTAGGAAAAGGGATCACATAAAGACACTGGCTAAAATACAGGAAACGATCACGAATGAAACACTCGTACAATGCGTGCGTATTAATCATGCGAACACATAATACTTCCTGTGATGGTTCTTTGGACCTAGGCTCGAGAACCAAGATCAGTTTTTCCTGAATGATCGAATCGTCTTGTGGGGGTTCTTTAGACCTCGACTCGAAAGCCAAGATCGGTTCTTCGTGATTGATCGAATCTACAACAAGGTTAGCTTCGCTAGGAAAAGCATCCACTAGGAAAAGCATCCACTAACACATCATCCTTGTGAACAATCACATCATCTTCATGCAACTCATCATGCTTGTGAGAAATCAAATCTTGATCATGCAAATCATCATTCTTTTGAGAAATCACATTTTGATCATACAAATCATCATGCTTGTCATTGGCATTCAAATTATCATGCTTATCCCATCATGCAAAATCATTGTCATTCAAATCATCATGCAAATCATGTGTCAAGCTTTGGAGAAGAAGAGACTGAGAGAGTCTCCTTTCCCCAAATCTCTTGCATCTGTGCCTGAACTTGATAAAAGAGTCGCCAGAACTCTTGCTCACGCTCTATGGCTGCCTTTCTTTCTGCTTCTCTTTCTGCTTTGCTTTCTGTGTGTCTGCGATCCATTTCTACTTTTCTTTTTGCGTGTCTGCGATCCATTTCTGCTTTTCTTTCTTTGCATTCACGATCAAATTCTGCCATTCTTTCTGCATTTCTTGCTTCGCGTTGTAACTTCCTTTCCATAAACATATGGTCCAAACCCTCCATAGGAGTTAGTGCAAACCTTGACGTAGATGGGGAAGGGGGAGGGTCGGAAAAACCTCCTGGTGGGGAAAAGTCTTCTTCGCCTCTCTCATGCTCATCACCACCAAGCGAAGTAGCCATTCCGCTTCGAGTGATGACCATCCACTGAAGTCTTGGGTTCTTTTGGGTTCTTGTGGTCTCGGTTTCTTAAGTTCACGAGGAACTTGGGTTCTTGTGGTTCTTGAGTTCTTGAGGTTCTTGCAGTGTGACATAAAACGTTTCGAGGTTTCGAGGTTTTTGAAACGTTTCGTTTCGGAGCTCAAAGAAAGCGAAACACAGGTTTCGTTTTATATGTATGTTTGTATAGTTGTACATTGAATATACATACACATTCATCTGTAAAGACATGAAATACCAAAATCTAGATGTGAGACTTGAGTCACGAGTGAACAATGTAAGTCGGCAGCCACCTGCAACAACGTGGAGGTAAAGACAAGGGGGCCGTGCTGACGCGTAAGGTTGAGAGAGAGAGAGAGAGAGAGAGAGAGAGAGAGAGAGAGAGAGAGAGAGACATTATTCGATGTGCTTGAGGTGAAAAAATCTATCGATTTTTTGAGGCAGCCTTTGTGCATAGCTTAAAAAATCCCCGGGGTGGTTTGAGGTTAACTAGTCAAAAGGGGGCAATAAAGAAAAAAAACCTCTTTTCGCACGTTTCGTCGAAACGTTTTGGCTGTTTTGCCCGTTTCGCCGTTTCGGAGGGTTGAAACGGGTTTTTATGTCACTATGGGTTCTTGCGGGTCTTGAGGTTCTTGAGGGTTTTCTTTCGCTTGCAATCTGTGCTTGAGAAGGATCTTCTCTTCACCCAAGTTCCGCTCTCTTCCGCGGGCGCATCCCTTAGCGGCCTTGCGCTTACACCAAGGTTGCTTTTTCCCACCTCACGTCGATTGGCCGGCCGCTAAGTGCACGGTCCGCGCTCAATGAGTGAAAAGAGGCACAAGGGGATGCTGGACAAGCCCTTCTTTCTTGGGATTCCTGTCACTCTTCAAAAACACGATTAGGAATCGACACGCCCAAGCGAACTTGGGTTCGTGCGACCTCAACAAGCAAAAAAAATTCTATGGTTCTTGTGGTTCTTTCCTTGAGTGATACAGAACACTGCCAAAGCTCTGATACCAATGTTAGGTGCAGCGAAATGAATGTTGTTCTTTCTCAAGACGAGTGCTCCATAATGTGCTCAAGGTTCCTTTTTGTTCTTATGAAAGGTAGAGCCTTCCGTTCTTAATGAGAGAGTGCAATGATCATAAACAAAGTGAATGGACACTGTGCGTGCAAGTGTATGAGACTGAGAGATAGATAGAGAAGAGAGATACGACACCAGAGACGTTGTAAAACCCTCCTCCGAAGGCCCCACTCTCGTCGGCGAGAGTAGCCTACTTATGATTGCACAAATTGGTACAAACTGTATGCATGAGATTGATGCAAGTCTAGGATATGTCGGCGATGACGACGGGAATGGCGAAACCGACCTATGGGCTGAAATCTGCAATCTTTTATCTGCTGTCCAAAAACGCTATGGGCTGAAATCTGCGGCAAGTCCAAAACGCTGGTTTTGGGGCTGATTTCTGCCGATCTTTGTCGCTGAAAATCTGCAGGTCTTGGGGCTGAAAACTGATGGTGTTTTATGGCTGAAAATCACCTGCTGTAATGGTCCAAATGTTGGAAACTGGGGCTCCTCTTGCTAGGATCAAAAACGCTAGGCATGGGGGACTGTTGGCGATGGCAAGGATCACAATGCTAGGCTTGAAGTGTGCCGACGGGTTGCTGATGCAAAACGCTAGGGCAGAGCGATGACTACTTGCTGGAGAAAACGCCAATGGTGGATGCTGATGAGGAAAATGCTAGGTGCTGAGTCCTTGCTTGGAGGGGAGACCACCAAGTTCTTGCTTGAGAAGTTGCCTGTTTAGCTTGGCTCCTGTTGCCTCTTCTGCCAATTAGTGCTAGTCTAGGTTTGCTTATATACAAACTTACTCAATTTGCCCTATCTACTTTCCAACAAAAGTCACATAAAAATAATAAGTGAAAAATGTCAAAAATAGGGAAAATAGGCTAAATGCATTGGAAAATTCCCCTGAAGGGCTATGATGGATTCTGATGGGAATGCTTATGATCATGCTGTGTGCAACCAGAGGATATGCATGTATACTAAGTGTCTGGACATGCACGGTTTGCGAACAGACTCACAAAAGTGCTAGATCACTTCCTATTCTAGACTGACTTGATTGAACTGAACCCTGGTCATGCTGTAGCTTGTCCACGGACACATAGGGTTGGATGTGTCACGTGACAGGGTCTCTCTTTGGTAGATTAGCTTAGTAGCATTTGCAAGAGAGCGCCCTCGGACATTGTACCTTGTGAAGCATCGATAGGAAAGAAACTTTGAAAGTAGCATCGATCTTTAGATTAGAGCGAGGCATCTAGAAGTGGAACTCTGCCGCTTCGTGTCGACTCTCCTCTTCTCTCTTCATCTATTCAAGTTCAGTTCAGTTGTTTGCAATTTTCTCACATGTTGTTGTAGATTTCTCGCTTGGGGTGTCGAAGCTTGTTACAGCGTATCAAAGCACATACAATTTTTCTTCTACGAAGGATCTATCCCTTTTCCCGCAGCACACATGGATTCTGGCATTGAGAGAGGAAAGTGTTCCACTCACTGCCTAACTTCAAGAAGATGAAGCAAACCCCCCTCGGAGTGGGGCAATAGAAGAAACTAACGAAGATTTCAACGGGAGCAGACCTCTTTCTTAGGAGTTGGGAGCAGAGCATCGCTCGTTCTCGAGGGGAAGATCTTGACAAGATGGAGTACCGATGTCAATTGTAGGTTGACACTTGTGCCAAAAGGATGATCAAGTACTGCAAGGACCCGACGTACGCAAAGGATGTGAAGAACCAGCCGCTTGACGAGCTTCACACTCGATGGAGAGATGCTGTCTATTCACCTCTCAAGTTTACAATGAAGCAGAAAGCAAAGTAAAGTGTAGAAAAGCAAAAACTATACTTGCAAGAATTCGACCATGCTCTTGAACAGAAGGTCAAACAGATGATGAAGACTACAAAGCATTCTGGGAAGAGGAGCCATGCAAAGGACTATCTTGGCTGCCTAGGTTGGAAACCCAGTGTCGAGGAATTGAGTAAATCCAAGAAACATGCTCGTTTCAAGGATGACTCAAATTCTCTGTCTTCATCCTCGCCTTTTTTCATAAACTGTCGACGTGTCTACTACTAAAGACAAAGGGGGTTAGGACTCTCTAATCCTAACCCTAGAAAGCATGTAGATCTCGGCCGAGGGGCCTAAAACCGAGCAAGAGGAGAAGAAGAAGAAGACCTACCAACTTACTGAAGACCAGCCCGAGTGACCTAATTCCCAAAGAGGCTTAGGATTAAAAATCCTAACCATGTCCAACTTATAGATTCTTGTCGAGATATGAATCGTGTCTTGTTCCTCCATTTCTGGAAGGATCTGGCTAGAAGCTTCTGTTCATATAGTAGGGTCTGAAAAATTTAGAGGAGATAGACACTCATGACCATAAAGACTTTAAGTGCTAAAACCAATGCTTTGATGAGAAGCAATGTGGTAACATAATTCCACCAGTGAAGATATTGAATCCACTTCTTTGGTTCTGTTGCACAATAAGCTCTTAAGATGTCTTTTATGACTTCGTTGACCCGCTTTGTTTGGCCATCGGTTTTAAGGTGATAATCTGTGCTAAATCGTAGCGGTGTCCCGATGGCTTGGAAGAGTGATTTCCAAAAGCTAGAAGTGAACTTTGTTCTCCAAAGTTAGAAGTGAACTATGTGACTCGATCACTAACAATCCTTTTGGTAGGCTATATAGTCAAAAGATTTCCTTCATGACTTTGCGGGGATTGCTCGAGGATTTGTAGGTCTACAAGAATGAGATGAGCAACTTTTGTGAGCATATCTACCACTACTAGGATGGAATCATACCCTCCTTGGATGGTGGGATTTCTCGTGACAAAATCCATGATGATAAATTCCCATCTTTCATATATCTCTTGTGTATGGACCTATGGTCGATTTTATGAAATGCAAGGGTTGTGTAGTAAGAAAAGTTTGTCGTGCTCTCTACAGTGGATGTTCCTCAGTGCAGTAAGCAAGAATCCTTACTTCAACCGAAAGAAAATATCAAACAAACATGGAATAACAACTCAAAGCACAACAACAACAGCACACTCAACTCCAAGACGAGGACTCTAGGGTACAATGGGAGTGTAATGGCTCCAATGTGCAATGAGGGTGCAATTGTGCGGTGCTGGACTCAAGATCCAAACTCAAGACTCAAGACGCTCGACTATACAAAGTGGATGATGATGATGATGATAGCCTACTACACTGGAACCAACCACACCGATGTACAACCATAAAGAGCCACCAACGGCTAGCAAAATATCCCAATCCAACTAAGCCTATCTCCAATTTGAGGTGGTGGTGATCTGGTCACGGTGTCCACTAGAGCACCATCCGTATCACTTGCCATGTGTTATTGCCTAGGCGAGAGTTCGTCTAGTGTGAACTCCAGCCCAACTAAGACGAACTGAAACCAAGTGCCTGTCCTGTGTCCGTGACAATGCAACTCTGCTACAGGTTGCCCGCCACATGACCACTGTGGAACTAGAGAGAACACTGATACTAGCAGGAAAATCTGATTGAAGAAGTTGAAGTGTGCGAAAGATATTGAGTTTCCAGACGAATGATCAAATGTAAATATTTGCAGAAGGTGATGAAGAAGTATGGGCAGCCCTGCCACAATGAGATAGGTTGTGCAGAAAACAAGAAACTGAGAAAGGCCCAAGCTTGAACAAAATCTTAGGAAGCTAGTGTAAATGCAACCGAAGGATGAGAAGGGCGCTCGACGCTTGACCACTATCACGAATTGTCTGCAAAGACGAGAAATGCACAATTTATCCAAAATGTAAATAGGGAGCTAGGGGGTGTAGGGGGGGGAGAGAGAGAGAGAGAGAGAGAGAGAGAGAGAGAGAGAGAGAGAGAGAGAGAGAGAGAGAGAGAGAGAGAGAGAGAGAGAATGGGGGTGGGTAGGGGCTAGGGGAGGTGGTGAGGGGCGAGAGGGGAAGGGAAGGGGTGGGTAGGAGAGAGGGTGGTGAGGGGCGAGAGGGGAGGGTAGTGAGGGGGGAAGGGTGGTGGGCAGGGGCGAGAAGGGGGTGGGTAGAGGAGATGGAACACTTGCTGCTGGCGCAGGTGGCTCATTGGGCTCAGTTACTATAGAAACATTGGAAGAGGGTGTATCCTTGGTCAACGATTGAATAGAGACTCCATAACAAGGCATAGGCTAGCTTCCAATCACTCCAACAGGTCTTCTTCTGACCCATGAGGTGGAGTAGGCTGCTCTAGTTCAGGGTTCGATTCCATTGACAAGGAACTATGTTGCACCACTGGATCCATGCCTCCTTCAAGTCGAATGTGTTTCATTGGGGAGCCAGGAGTATGTATCCACATTGCACTATTTCCCCAATCATGTAGTGCTTTAGTGTGCGGCAACCACGGTCTACCGATGAGCAAAGGAAATCCTCCCTCAACCCGGGGAAGACGAACAACAACAAAATCCAAGCTAAAGGTGAAGTCTTGTACGTGCAGCAAGGTTGCATCCGTACAGTACAGCCGTAGAGTACGGTTCTGTCCGGATAGGATCCGTACATGTTTAAAAATAAAAATAAAAAAATAAAAATAAATTTTGGGCTGCTCCGATTAGGCCTCTCTTTTTGAAAAACGCCTTGTTGCGGCTGAGAGCAACTGGTTTTAGCAGAGATACAAGTATAGTGCAGTGTGTGCTCCTCTCTTGCAGGTGCCAGCTTTGAGTTCAATGTGCGGTTTGTAGTACTTACTACCTATTAGAGTTAGGACTTCAGACTTCAGTCTTGGATTATCATGATTCATTGTGTATTTTTTTTGATGCTCTTAGTTTTATGTGACCATGACAACAACATTTGAGACTATTTGGTTAGCTAAGCTTAGCTTTGTATTTTCATTGTTTGGTTAGAGTCGTGGACTCTAGTTTTTGGGATTTGCAATGGTCTATTGTTGATTTGCTAGTCTTTATTAGAAGTCTTGGTGAATGCATATATAAATGTCGGAAGTAGTCTCAGTTTTAGGCTTTGTGAAAAAAAGTACGAATTTTTACGTACCTAAAAACTTAATCCATTTTGTACTACGTACCTTATGAACCGAATTTGTACCGAACACTACGTACCTAACTACGTTGACTTGTAGAGACACCTTGTCCACTATGCCCAATGGGTAGACTATCCTCTGGTCGGCCAATGTAATTGTGAAGCGAGCAGGTCGTGCAGGTTGCATACCTAAAGCCAACATATTGAACTTAGGCATCAGATTGATGCGAGATCCACCATCCACTATCACTCCTAAGAATTGCCGCCCCAAGATGGACATGGTGAGATGAGGGCTTCTATAATTAATGAGGGGAGCAGCGGGATAGGATATTATACAGGACTCTGATGGTTGCATTGGGAGGTGCCTGCCACTATTACCCGCTCCGAGGTAAAGCGATTGAATAACTGCAAGGGTGTCATTGCGAAAACTTGCATCTAGCCGCAACATGTCATAGTGCGACACGGTGTTCTTCAAGATTGTCTCTGTCGTAAGCTTTTCTTTTTCTATTAGTGGTTTCTCTGGTACCTTGATCTGTTGTAGGTCGACTATTGCTTCCAAGAAAGCTTCATCAATATTGGAGAGCAGAGATGAGGATCCTCGCTTGGCATTATGGGAGGGCTTGTCGACAATTGGAAGCGGGGTATGCACTGGTGGGATAGTGGGAGGAAGAGTGGAACTCGTTGGAAGAGTGAGACCCAAGGATGTGCGCCGGGGCTGAGGGAGGACAAATGTGGGCTTCTCTACCTGTCTGAACTTGTCATTAGGGGCAGGGGCCACCTCAGGAGTAGAAGGTGACGGTTGGGGGATGGTACTAACTGCTATCAAATTGATTTTGGGGAAAGTGAATTTAGGTTGACTTGAAGGAGTAGATGCATGTTGTTTTGGGTAGTCCTTACTACAGTGATTGTGAGTCTAAGGGCAATGTTGGCAAGGCATCTATAGCACAAAATGGGTTGATTAAATGGGCGAGTCGAAAATGAGGCGGTCTTGCATGGAGGTGGAGGTGGAGGTGTAGAAGCTTTGAGGGGCCGAGAAAGCATTTGCATGATAAAAGCTTGGAGATGGAAAAGTGCTCAGCATACCTTGCATAGGAGGGGTTGTCAATAAAGTTGGCGTGTGGTTTGGATCGCCATAGGGGGAACATGTTGGATGCAGGTACTAACCCTTGTTGGAGAGTAGGACCAAGATTTTGTTGTATTTTCCACAATCCCTTTAGGTAGTAGCAATCCTTGTCCTCATGTCCGGACTTTTCACAGAAGTGGCAATAAGCCCGAATGGGGCATTCATGTGGAGGGTGTCCTGGAGAGCGGCATGAGCGACACTAGACCACAGCCTTATACTCGTGCTTAGTCTTGAGCTCTTCTAGCTCGCGCTTGATCTGGTCCAAAGCCTCTTGATGTGGAGGCTTCTCCTGTCGAAGAGGGAAGGATCTCTCCTCCTGAAGAGAACTTGTAACATTAGTGCTTCTAGTTTCACACGTAAAGAAGTCAAGGGGTCAGACGGACTTTCCAAGAGTACAGAGGAAGTCTCTACGTGAGGGGAGTTGTTGAACAACTTTCTTGCCCCCTCTATCCGAGTAGCAACAACAACAAACTCCTCTAGAGTCGCTTCAGGTCGGAGACTCTCTTAGAGTTTTTGCTGAACCTTCTCTACCCACTTCTTGACCATAAAGTCGCCTGGTTGCTGGGAAAGCTTGGCAACCAGAGACTTTGTTCTAGTCACGAGTTCTGCAAAAGTCTGATTTGGTTGGAGCATCAGGTTTCCCAACTCATCCAAAATTTTCTCTTGGAAGTTCTTGGTCTGAAAGCTTCACAAAACTGCTGTCTTAGTGCTGCCCAAGTAGTGAAGTGATTCTCGACAAATTGACTGTACCATTTATCTGCTAAGCCATCCAAGGTTGATGGGAAGAGCATTAGGTAGGCGTCTTTTTTGTTGAGGTCACGACCCCTGTAGAGGGATACAAATCTCCTAGCATGGTCGTTTGCATCCTTAGCGAAGAGTCCTCTGAAAGTGGGAAACTTTATGTTAACATTAGCCAGGACGCTTGTGAGCTCCTTCATCACATAAAAAGCATTGTGAATCTTCCGAGTATGAGGTAACTTCAGTGTGAAGGATACATCATTTATCTTCTCTTAAATCTGGAAGGGGCCATAATATCGCATACTTAACTTTGGAAAAAGCTACTCCTTTCCCTTTCGTTTTCTTAGGCGTGCCTTCTCACGAGGGTCCTCTCTGCTCAGTGCTCTCACGCAAAACTGAGGGCAAGAGAGACCCTAGTTACAATTTATAGGCTTTGGGCCTTTTTATAAGCAATACATGAAAAGCTTTAGGTCTCAAAAGCATATTGTCCAAGAGCTAGCGCTCAAAAGTTGCCAGTGCAAATCGCTTCCGTACAGCCTGCCACGTTAGCCACCCAACACGTTTTTCAGTCTGTCGCACAGCTTGCCATGTCACCAGTCCCATGCGATTTCTCTTCTCTCCTGTTTTTTTAATCTATGTGTCCCCTCGGCCCCATTGGACGGAACCCCATAAGTTGGGAACAACTTATATAATAGTCATTTTATCCATCTTGACATGCCACGTCATCATTTTGTGACACTGGACTAGACTAGTCGAGACCGATAAACTAGCTAGCTCCTTGACTTGACTCTCAATAAAGTGAGACTTCAGTTGAGGTCCCATTCGGCGTGCCAAAAATGAGAGCACCTGTAGTAAGAAAAGTGTGTCGTCAGCGGGTGCTTCTCAATGCAGTAAGCAAGAAACCTCACTCCACCAGTAAAAAAACATCACACAAGCACGGAACAACAACTCAAAGCACAACAACACACTAAGAACTTAGTGGATCTCAACAAACTCATAGAAACATATAGACTTTGGCTGGCAGTGCACTCAGCTCCAAGCCCAAGACTCTAGGGTACAATGGGGGTGTTACGGCTCCAATTTGCAGGGAGGGTGCAAATGTGCGGTGCGGGACTCAAGACTCCGGACTCAGGACTCAGGACTCAAAAGACTCTCGACCATACAGACTGGATGATGATGATGATGATGATGATAGCCTACTACCACACATATGTACAACCATAAACCACCATCCATATCACTTACCACGTGTCATTGCTGAGGCGAGTGTCACAAATTGCTAACGTGCCAAGTCACTGAAGAGCAGAGCCAACCTTCAGATCACCGCGGAGGGACCTAAACCCTAAGAAGAAGAAGCAACAACAGAAGAAGAAGTCCTACTAACTCATGGGACCCCGTCTGATGGGGCCCAAGTAACGTAAAGGAATTAAAAATAAAGTTGGACACACACACATACACTATGGTACTATATGTATTCTGATTACAATTTCTCTCCCCCCGCCGTCCCCCCCCCCCCTGGGCATTGATCTTGCTCAGAAAATTGATGGGACACTTTTTACTGCTTAATAAAATGCCATATAATGGGACACTTTTTATTGCTTAATAAAATGCCATATAATGGGACCCAGCCCTTGAATAATAAAATGTGTAAGTCTCTTCTGGAATGTCGAGCGTGAGTAACTCTTTGTTCTCATTACGCTGAGAAGGCGGCCTCTTCTTCTCTTTGGCTATGGATCTCCCCTCGCAAGGGTATTTGCGTGCCGTTTGATGATTTCACACAATGGAGGGCGGCTTGGCTCACTCATTACTCAAGCTCAGAAGACGTGCAGTTCACCCTATTTAAACAAGGTGAGGGCGCACCTTGCCCCTCACTTAGCCCGTGATTTGTTTTGTTGTGTGTGGTTACTGCCTGCTTCACGGATTGAGCTATGGAGCTCACTACTCAAACATCTCAGGTTTTTTCTCTGGCCTTTACTTGCCTTGCTGCCGGTTCTAAGCAGTTAGCAGTACCCTGCCTTTTCGTTGATTAGCACAGTAAGGAATTGGGTCTTTAAGAAGCATTGTGGGGTGTTTTTTTTATGCTTGCAGTCGTGACTAGTTTTTTTCGACAGTCGTTACACTATGGCTCTTGTACACTATGCTTATTGCTTTTGAACATTAAGGGTATGATGGTACTTAGCATGGGATTTGGTTGCTAAAACTAGTTGATATCCACTGGTTGATTACATTCGAGGGGTTTCTTCCTACTGGTTTTCTGGAAGGAGACTGTGCGCAACATAGGCATTTCTCTATTTTTTGGCTTTTTTCAAGCCGCTACAAGTTTTTTCGACTACTGTCTTAATTGGTTTTTCGGCATTAAACTGGTTTTTTTCAATTAAAAGAAGTTATTCTTAGCCTTTGTAGCATTCAAATCATTGGGTACCTAGTGCGTACTCACAATACGGGAAAAGGTGACATCGTTCACACTTGACAACATGGCTGGGCATAACCCTCCGGTTTTTTAGGGGGGCTGCTAATGGTGGTTGATATAATAAGATCATTGTTTTGCTCTTTCTGAAGGTAAGGATATGGCAGTTTCTTTGGGCTTGGCATGGAAAGAAACCGAACAATGTCTCTATATAAGTTGTCTCGTTTAAAGATGGATTCCTACTACTATTCTAGCCGTTGGTAGTATTGAATGGCATGTTATCTACCGCTTTTTGTCACTTGGAAAAACCTGTTGTATGGAGGTAATGTTAAACTGTTGCATTTTTCGGACTTATGTACTAGGTTATGTAGCTTTCATGGGTTGGAACATGATCCGTGACATACTTTGAACGACCTGATCATTATGGCATTTGCATTCATAATTTCTTTGTTTTGGACGGGCTAGGTCTCTACCTTTTGGCTAGCTATTAGTGGATGACTAATAACATTAAATTACATTGGACTCCATTTGAAAACAATATTACATCATTAGTTCTAGAATTAGAAGGAAATTTCTTTGATTTAATTACCAATAGAATCTCACTATTATAACACAAAAAAACTCATGTAGTTTGGGTTCTTGGGAGATTGTACCACTCTGATTAGAAGAGGGAATCTGCCACTTAGATTGGAAGTAATTATTAAGACTATAAACATAAAAGTTTTACTAATAACCTAGCTTGCTTAAAGTAAAATAGTTCTTTAAGATGGACATGGATAACAACTGGTATGGTCCATTGATACCTGTAAAACACATCCAAGGCTAACTGAATTGTTGTCTTGTTTGGATAGATGCAGGTAAGGACTCTATCTTATCTTGGAAGGTTTCTTTACTCTGGCAAGCTACCCTACTTTGGATGGAACACTCACTGATGACTTGGGAAGTTCTTTTATTTTGTAGAATCTACATACTGAAAGGGGATCTCTTTCCTACAAACATTGTACTTAAATAATTCTAATACTGAGTTGTTTTTGTACATATCTATTCCTTGATTTCATTGCCGGCTGTCTTTTGAATGTAAAATTCAATTATGTCCTATTAATTAAGATTTAACAGCTACACACACACACACACACATAGAAAAGACAACGTAGAAACTAATGACGTGGCAACTGTACGAATAGCCTTGAAATTTTGTTGACATGCTGACGTGGCAGCTTGTACAGATTTCCGCGATTTGCGTTGCTGACGTGGCAGTTGTACGGATTTTTGTAAATCACGCTTGCAGCTTTTCGGCATTGCTTTTGGACCAGATGCTTTTGAGTTTGAAGGCTTTTCATGTAAACTGCTTTTGGGCCTAGGGCCTTTATATATGAGGCCATGGGCTCATTCTCTAGCATGCTTCCTTGAGAAGGTGTCGAGTGTGGATAGTGGTATTAGGATTCAGAGCATCAGGTGTGTGCTTTTCTGAAAGCATACCGGTCCTACAAAAGGACAGACAAAGCAAACCCGAGACTATTGGAATTTTATCTTCAGGGCCCGACCCCGAACTTTTTAGCCACTCCACACATCCTTCATCGCGCATCGGGCGTGCTCTCGTCTTCATCGCTCTGTCTTACATGGCATAAGCCATAAAGAACCCAAGACATGACATTCATGGATTCAAGAGAATATTTGTAGTTTCTTCTCGACGAGCGTCATGACATTCTTTCGCGGCATCCTCTGCAGAATCTTTCGATGGTGCAAAGTTTTCAAGAATTTTTGAATTAAATGTTATCCGCTTTGATGCCTTAGGTGGTACCTCCTTCTTCGGCTCCAGAAAGTACGAGGACTTCCAACCGGCAACCTTCATAGTCGTTTGTTCCAATCGGTAGAGTCTTTAGGAATATCGTGCGACCATCTGACCTTGATCCAGTGCAATGGCCTTTGCCACCGCCGTTGCCCCCACCTGCCCCACCACCACCGCCACGAGGCTACAATGGTTGGAGCCCATATGGATACCCTTATTAGCCGTACCTGGGATACACGGCTAACCAACCCAAAAATTTCAAAGATGACGGCACGACAGTCAAATTTTTCACTTTTTCTAGGGTGAACGATCGGAAGAAAGCATTGCAGTTCCTACAGGAATTCGACAACATCTATGCGTTGGGGACCTATAGAAGAATCCAAGATTTCTCGAGCAGCGGGATTTCTTAAAGATAATGCTATGCAATGGTGGAGTTCAATCGCGACACAACCGCATGCTCCAAGCACCTTGCACCCTTTCAAGACAGTTTTTGCACATAGTTACATGACTTCTATGTTTGAAGTCCGGATTTTGGTAGAGTGGGGCAACTTGAAAATGCTTGCCACCGAAACCATGGACGACTGTCACCAAAGGTTTCTCGACATGTACCTTGGAGGCCCAATGCGAGCAACACACCATTGGACTACCATCACCATTGCAAGAATATTGTCTATCCAAGCAAATCTCCACCATGCAAGAACTTATGGACCATGTTGCGATCGGCTACAAACTGATGAAGTGAAAGCTAGAGTTTACCACAGAAGAATCTCCGGCCACTAGCCACAACTCTCAGCAACAACGAACAAACTCTCAAGAGTCTCATGAAAATCAATCGCAAAGGCTTTGTTTGACACCTCAACAACGAGACACCTTACTACAAAAAGGCCGATACTTTAGATGCTTTCAAACAAGGCATAACCATTGTAGTTGTCCCGATCTCACTGATAGACCAGCAGGACCGATGCCCGCATCAACGGTCGACAGAACCCCAGCGCCACCTCCAGCTAAGAGAGCTAGACCTGCTATTGGGCTAGTCCCTGATATCTATGACATACGCCTTAAGAGTACAAATGAATTGTGCAGAGCATATGGCAAAGTCAATGGCTTCAAAGCCCTTATTTTCTTTGATCCCGGAGCTACATAGAACTTCATACATCCAGAATTCTTGAAGCAGATGCACTTTGATTATGATGCAGAGGGTGGTTCGGAACCGAACCATCACTGTGATGCAGAAGGGCAAGCCAGTCGTCCTCAAAGTTTGGTTGTCCGAACAAAACCTTGAATGAACTCTCTACTTGTTTGTTTATTAATAGGTAGATACTTTTGAATACTCCTTGAGAAAGTATTGTTTGAAAATTTGTTTGAAATGGATGGTATCTGTTTTGAACTTGTCTTCTTGTCTTCTTGCCGATTTGAAATGTTTGACTTTGGTTTTGATACTTGTTTCATTGATTGGTGATTTTACTCCCGTGTATAGTAGTGAGAAATGCTGTTTTGGTATTGTTTGAACCTCCGGAACGACGCAGACGGGATGTCTGGGGAGCACTTCGTTGTATGCTAGAAAACCTCCGAACGACGCAGGCGGGATGTCTGGGGAGCGTTTGGTTGCATGCTTGAAAAATATTGTTGTTGTTACTCTCGGCCCGGAGTTGGATGGTTATACGGGAGGAGTATTAAGAAATCTGAGTAGTGGTTACTCTCAGCACCTCTAAACGACGCAGGCTGCGGTCCGAGGGGCGTTTGGTTGTAAAAGGCCTCTATATCTCCCGGCACGAACCTTTTTAGGTTATGCGGGAGGAGGGATGAGGGAGTCGTTGAATATCTCCCGTCCTGGACCTTGTTAGGTTATGTAGGGAGTGTTGATCGGCGACTTTATGTTCTATGTCTTGTAACATGCATATGTGAGCATTTGTGTTGCATTGTGATGTGCCAACCGCTGAATATTTCTAATTGGATGAGATTCACTGGATATGTAATTTTAGTACATCAAGACACCCGTGGAAGATCAATGCGGTCTGGGTGTGATGGTTAATTTTACTATGCCGGAATATCAAGAGTTCCGACATGGACGAAAGGAGAAGCCAACTCCTTGATCAAAAGAGCCGAAAAGAGAAGCCAACTCCTAAAAAAAAAAGAAGAGCAAACTGATTGTGCCTAGCAATGACCTTCGAAAATTTTTGAATTAACTTGAGTTGTTTTGCAGATATGCTGTACAGCAATCACGGACGATTACTTTCTTTCAAGAAAAGGGGGGCTGTCACAAATTGCTGACGTGTCAAGTCGTTGAAGAGCAGAGCCAACCTTCAGGTTACGGTCGAGGGACGTAAACCCTAAGAAGAATAAGCAACAACAAAAGAAGAAGTCCTACCAACTTATGGGTGCTCGTCCGATGGGACCCAAGTGACATAAAGGAATTAAAAATAAAGCTGGATCCTCACACACACACACACACACACACACACACACTCTCACAAACGACAACGTAGAAATTGATGACGTGGTAGTTGTACGAACAACTCGGAAATTGTGCTGACATGCTGATGTTGCAGCATCTACGGATTTCCGCGATTTGCGTTGCTGACAAGCAGTCGTATGGATTTTCGTAAATCATGTTGGTAGCTTTTGGGCATTGCTTTTGGACCAGATGCTTTTGAGTTTGAAGGCTTTTCATGTAAATTGCTTTTGGGCCTAGGGTCTTTAAATATGAGGCCAATGGGCTCATTCTCTGGCATGCTTCCTAGAGAAGGTGCAGAGCGTGGAGTACTGGCTTGTACTGTGTTGATGCAATCTGAAGAAATACCAAAAGGGATGCCAAGGTTTGGGGCCAATACTCTCTGGGGTGGAATTCTATCACTCCGTGTCGCGAGTTGTCTCTCTCTTTTAGTTCAATTGTTATTGAAGTGCTAAAAGTCTGTGCAGTCTGTTCTATTACGTTGGTACATGTGCTCGTCTTGTGACAACGAGAGTCTGTCCAATGTGAACTCCAACCCAACTGAAACTAACCGCTTGTTCTATGTCCGTGACACTGTAGCCTTGCTACACAGAGAGAGAGAGAGAGAGAGAGAGAGAGAGAGAGAGAGAGAGAGAGAGAGAGAGAGAGAGAGAGAGAGAGAGAGAGAGAGAGAGGAATGAAATGCTATATTACCGTCTTCAAAAGGCCAAAATGACATATGAGACCAATCTGTTACAAAATAGTGAATCTAATACCATGTTTTGGTACAAAAGAACTAGAACAAAGATGCTACCACTAGAATTCATCCTCATCTGCATTCTGGATGTCGAGAGAGTATGGCTCAAATCCTCTGCTGTAGTCTCCGTCTCGCTCTCCTCAATCGTTGCCGGCTCCAGTGCTCGATTGATGAGAGTGTTGGTAGTGGTTGAATGAGTGGAGTGATGGCTGCTTCTCTGGTTGTCCCATATCTAGTGAAAAGAAATTTGTAATTTGTCTGTGGTATTGTCTCTCTCTATCTCTCCCCAGTAAAGTGTCTCTATACTTGTGTAACTCAAGTGGATATAGCCCAAGACATCTCTGATCCTCATAACTCATGACCCTAGAGAAAGGATCGAAACCCTCTCTGAATAAGCAGTGGAAACGGACCCGTATCTCACAGTACACTATGCAATGATATATGCAAGTAGCTCTGTCTCTGGCTCTAGCTGGCATAAGCAGCATATCCTGCTGTCTGTTGGTATCCCCCTGAATCTACCAGTCTCAATCTCGAGTTGATGTGAGGATGTTCGTCTGACCAATGACACAATGCAAACCATGAGACATATGTGTGTCCATGTAGCTGAGTCGAATCACAAACCCATCTGTTGTGAGGTGGATAAGATGCTCTCTATAGAAAGCAATCTTTATGCCCAACTCTTGTCGCGGCTCTATCCATGTCCTCCTGGTATCCTACTAGACAAATGAGTCTAGTAATCTCCACCTATGTAAGAGACATTGAGGGTGCCTGAAGAGAGTACCGGAAAGGGGGCAGCCTGTCCATGGTGAAGCCATGCGTGTGAAACCATGATGTCATCTGTGCATACCAGCATGAAGTGTCCCCGGGAAGAGCTAATTGTCTGGAAGACTCAAGGGCCAGTCTAGCATATCTGTCTCTAGTAGTATCCCACAAGCTGTGCACAGATCTGGTAAGCGCCTCAATCTCCATAGGAGGGGCAGCTAGCTTTACTCGAATGATAGCGTTGGGTACGGAGGCCTTGGCTCTGATTAGTCGAGAGATCATAGGTACCAAGGGCCTCTCCATACGTCTCCAACCTTCCTGGCCTACAGAAGGTCCCGATATCTGCACTAGGGGGGAAAATAGCTGAGGCTACTAAAGTATCAAAGAGCCATAACTTTTTTCGAGGTTCCTAGAGCTGAACCTACGAACACGTCCTCTCCAAGCCTCCCAAGGCCGCAAAAGCTCTAGTCAGTCTAGTCTTTGCTGCTCTCCCCAAAGAAAACCTCGACAACCCCAAGGTAAGTGTATGCATCTGTATACTCTACTATCTTCTGACCATATGTGAAAGTTTGTGCCGATCTCTTGATCCATTGTGTGTGGTGTTAAACACCATAACCTTGGCCAAGGTTTACAGACAATTTACTATCCTCTGCAAAATTGTGTAATGCATCCAACTGTTGTTGCAATACCCTGAGTCAGAGATCAACAAAATATCATCAGCATATGACAACAATGGGATCCACGTCCTTGGCAGCTGGGCAGCTCTATCACCCTCTCTGTCAATGTAATCAGACACCTCATCAACATACATACCAAATAGAGTTGGAGACAATGGTGGAGTGAACTAAATCAAATATCCCCTCCGGTGTAAGGTGCAACGGAAGTGAATGTTGAACTTTGCTCAAGATGAGTGCTCGGAACTGGGCTCAAGGGTTCCTTTTACTTACGATGGGAGAGAGCTTTCCGTTCCTTTAGTGAGAGAGTGCAAATGATCACAAACAAAGTGGATAACACTGTGAATGAAGGTTCTGAGACTGAGAGATAGAGAGAGAAGAATACGACACTAGAAAAGTTGTCAAACCCTCCTTTGAAGGCCCCACTTTCTATGGCGAGATCGGTCTATTATTGACTGCACTAATCTCTACAATGCAATGGACTTGCCGATGATGTCGACGACGATGAGGATGGCGATGAGACGGGCTGAAATCTGAAAACGCTAAGGGCTGAAATCTGCAAATATTGTATCTGCTGAATTTTGACTCTATGCCGGTGACGACGATAGGATGATAACGCGCTGAAAACACAGATGCTGAAATCTGCGAATAGCGTGCTGAATCTGCAAACGCTGGCTGATTTGACGGTGCGACGAGGATCTGCTGCGGGAAGGTGAGATCTGCGAGGATTGGGGCTTCTCTACGGTGTCTATATGCTGAAAACTGAAAACGCTGAAGCTAATGATGGTTTTGTCGCCGGGAATATGCAAAACGCTAGAATGCTCTGCAAGTTGCAAAAACACTAGGCTTGATGTGTTGTTTGTAGAAACGCTAGGCTGATTTGGGAGTTCTGCAAACGCTAGGTACTATGCTGCAAAACGCCAATGCTGATTTGCTGCAGAAAACGCTAGCTTGGTCTTGATGGCTGAAAACGCTATGGAGTCCTGTCGTTCTTGCTGAGAAGCAAGTGTGGTTCTTCTGTCTCTTCTGCCAGAAAGTGCTATTGCTAGGTTTTCTTATATATTGCATGAGTGTATCTACCCAGTTTACAAAGTCACTTAATAATAAGTGAAAAATGGCTAAAATAGGGAAAATAGGTCTGTGCACTGTAAAAATGCTCCTTAATGGTTTTGATGGTAATCTGATGATCATGGTGTGTGCAACCAGAGGATATGCATCTATTCTAAGTGCCTGGATATGCACGGTCTGCGAACAGACTCACATAAGTGCCAGAACACTTCCTAAGCTAACTGAAATGAACTGAACCCTAGACATGAAGTAGCTTGTCCACGTACACATTGGGTTAGATGTGCACGTGACATCCGGAGTGTGTACATGTCCCATCTTTGATCTGTATAGAGCCATAATTCCCCAAATCAACACTATGGGCACCCCATCTCGTGCAGTCTGCGCATCAATTGAGCTCTCGGTACTATGTCAAATAGACTTTAATAAGGAATGCAACATAGTGGAATGGGATTTTATTATTCATCTAAACGATATGGTTGTAGGTCCCAACTAGATGATGTGAATCCAAAACCTTGCTAAACAATGGTAACTCTAAAGTGGCAGTTAATGGCACATGAATAGAACACATAGACCTCAAGTGCTCAATTTGATAGGGCTGTCCCCTGGCCCTTCTCTTTACAATTTTCACCGAGTTATAAGTAGCCTAATCCTCATCCCACAAGGAAATCAAGTATGTTTTTTGATGATAGTAGAGTTCTCATACACAAAGATATACCAGGAACGGGAAACCGGAACAGGAACGCGGAACAAAATGCCATTCCCTATTACGAGTACTCACGTTTGAAACACGGAACGGGGATTCGGAACGGGAACTTGGAATGGGAACGGGGAACGGAGACCTGAAAACGGCCATTCTGCGTTACTATGAAAGATAACCAATCTATAGTAGAGCTTTGGACTTGCTTTTCACAACATCAAGATCAATAAAGGATCAATCATTAATCACTCAAAAACGAGGGTTTACTCTTTCTCATAGTCCATTCCAAAATTGTTTAAAGATAAGGAGAGAGAAAGGCTATCAAGAGCTTGTATAAGGTGTCCCCTTTTAGCTTGGGCATACATGATGCAGCATGTCCTTGTCACAAAGGGCGTTTGGAACCTTGTGTAGGGTTGTGATGTTCTATGGATACAAGATTTGTAGATGGAGAAACCCCTCTTGAAACCGGCTTGGCCCTTTGCTTGTACACCCTGACCCTTTGCCCAATTACTCAATTGCTGCTGAAGTATGGATGGATGCATACAACCGTGCCAATGTGTGCCCAACCATAATAGTGCGGTAATTCCTAGGGTCTGTAGCATCACTTGCTTTGAAGATAGGCACAATAGTAGACAACCTCGAAGTCTGAGGTAAACCCTTACACATGGCACAATTGAACGACACCGCAAGAACCTCTACCAACATATCTGTAGCATATATAAAGTGCTTTGCTACTAGACCATCATGATCATATACCCTACTGGTCCTCATCCTGTCAATGGCTCTCTTTACTATCTTAGCGATAAAGAAGGTGCTGGTAGGTGGGCATGGCTCTATAGGATCTGGAAGGGGGTCCTGTCCAGGAACCGTATATAACGATGAGGCATACTGGCCCCACACATCAGGAGAAGTAATCACTGTGCTCATGAAAGAATTGCCATGCCTCTCTTGAGTCTCTACTCAAGAACAATTGATATAAGTCTCGCTCCATTTGGACCCAAGTAAGCTCGTTTCTTCCGTCGCACAAGGCGTCGGGAAGCAATCCGAGATTGTCTATAAGTGATGACTCCTAAAAGAAGATCCCTCTGAAGCTGGGCTCTCATCTCTCTGCACTCCTCATCATACCAACTATTACGGGGCATGGTTTCAAAATGTCGCCTCCGACCCGGCTAAGTGTGTGGGTATGCCTCTGATGTTGCACCATGCAGTGTCTCAGTTGGGAAAGTGGTGCTCTTCTCTATTGAGAGGCCATGACCAGCTATGGATAGACGGCTATAGATCTCTTCTGTATAAACGGAGTCAGTCTTTGGTGTAAATGTATAATTGGTATGTGATCTGCCTTGTAATGTCTGGGCTGTACTATACTGAGATGAAACAGACAATGTCAAAAGAGCATGATTTATTGCTACGTCCAGTGGTCTGGCTTCCACTATGAAATACTGAGTACAAGGAATAAAGCTCGGCTGTGCCACAACATAGTCCATTGACATGCCTCGTGTCTGTGTGGAAAGTATGTGAAACCGGTTGCTCCAGGAAATCGCTGTAAACCATTAAGTATGGCTAACAAGTGTAATTGTCATCTGCGTGAGGTATCCCCCATACTCCGTCTGCTCTTTGTCATGTGAGCATCTGCTAAGCCCTAACTCACCCACATTCAACTCTCTAAGCATCTCATCTGAAGTGTTGTAGAAGACTTTCTGAGAGTTGCTCGTTCGGGCATTGAAGTCCCCTAGGAGAATGATATCACCATCCCTAGGAAACTCCCGCATATCATCATCTAGTATAGAGAAAGGCGATTGCCCTCTGGATGCAGCATATACAGACGTAGGAGGGGGGGGAGTAACATATGGCAATGTATAGAAATCGGCTTGTGTCAGCTCTCAGTCTCACCCACACAAGGAAGGATCCGTATGTACGTCCGGCTCCGTACGGTACCGTACGTCCGTACGGTACGGTACGGATATGTAGTGTACGCTTTTTTTTGACTTAAAAAAAAAACCCTATGCGTGAGGCCTTTTGTTTTCGCTTGGCTGGGTATAGTCTGGGTGCCTTATTTTACTGGTGAGTATTTGCAACAATGACCTGCAACCTGCAAAGTCTCTGCAAAGTCCATCTGCAGAGCCTTTTTGCGCGTGTTTACCGGTTAGAAAGCAAACCTTCTCTCTCTCTCTCTCTCTCTCTCTCTCTCTCTCTCTCTCTCTCTCTCTCTCTCCCTCGCATATTTCTTTGTGATTCTCTCGCGATAGCACATGCCTTTTAGTCACAATGTCGTGTTCCTACTACATGTGTAGGTCGACCATGCCTCGCAAACCCAACCCAGTCTGGAGCGCACACACCAATGTCATTGCGGTGGTAAATAGAGGAGGGCAAGCAGGATCAGGAACACGCACTTGGACTTGCAAATACTGTGGAAGCAGAAGACAAGTACGGTGACGCGTGTGTTGAGGCACCTTCTTGGCATCGGCACTACAGGCCAATGCGGAGGATGCAAGCTTGTCTGCGAGAGATCAAGGATGCTTTGATTCTAGAGCACTTTTCGAGAGGGGGTCTTCCCTCGTCCAAGGGTAAGAAAGCAGATGAGGCAACACAGGATGCCTTGCAGGATGCATTGTTTGCAGATTTTCCAGATGCACCTACTCAGCAGGAAAAGGATGTTAGCAGGAAAAGGGCTCGTTGTTCTCAGGATGTAGATGAGGATACAGATCAGAGCACACGCATGTATACGCAGTCTACTTTGCCTTCACGTGTCCATGCACAGTCCTGGATAAGAGAGAGGCAAAAAAATTCAGAAACAGAGATTGCTCACTCTCTCATAGAGTGTAACATTGCATTTAATGTCTTGCGGACAGAGCAATGGAAGCGAATGGTCCGAGCCATTGCACAAGTCGGCGCCACAGATTCCTGGAGTGGCTTGGATTATCAGAGGATGTGCACAAAAATGTTAGATGAGCAGCGAGAGATCATTGACAGAGCCTTGGTCCCAGTGAAAGCTGGGTGGCAGCAGTTTGGTTGTACTATCATCTCTGATGGGTGGAGTGATATTCGGAGACGCCACATTATCAACATCCTTGTTTCCTCTTGCCTTGGTACATACTTCCTACGTGCTGTGGACGCGGGCAAGGCTGGTGAGCGTATTTCGGCAGAGTTTATTTTTGGGCACATTCGGCAAGCCATCAAGGAGGTCGGGAAGGATAATGTCGTACAGGTATCATTCTCGAGAGTCGAATCTCTTGCGCTTTTTAGTTTGTCAAATCTCTTGCTCTTTTTAAAAGCCATAGTACGACGTATAATGGTCACTGGTTTTGCAGGTTGTTACGGACAATGCGTCCAACTGCAAGGCCATGGGGGAGATGGTTGAGGCGGAGTTCCCTCGCATAGTTTGGACTCCATGTGCTGCACATTGCCTGGACTTACTCATGGAGGATATTCGCAAGTTGACTTGGGTACAGCCAATTGTCTCTGATGCGCCGAAGATGATTACTTTCTTCCGCAAGAAACATCAAGCACTTGCCATATTCAGGAGTCACAACACACTAGACATGGTGCGTCCCTTGAAGACTAGGTTTGCATACATGTACCTAGTACTTCAGAGGCTTTACAGGTTGAGGGATCCACTGTTGCAGACAGTTGTGGACCCTAAGTGGTGCTTGATGCACCATGGGCAGACGGAGCCTACCAAGTACATACAGAGGAAAGTGCTTGATGAGAGCTTTTGGGTAGAGGTACACTCTTTGGCAGTGGCTCTCCAGCCTCTCTATGTTCTCTTGCGTGTGACAGACATGGAAGGGTCGACTCTTGGCCTTGTGTATCATCTATTTATGCAGATGAGGCAGCACATAGCTACATGTACCTCCGTGACATCAGAGCGGTAAGTCCTTAGTCAATGCTTCATCCTTGGAAAGTTGGATGTTGTATTTGTTTTAAGTCTTGACTGTGAAGTCTTGTGAATTGCAGGCGGGATGACATCCTTGCTATTGTGGAGAGTAGATGGACGTGTATGAGTCGTCCTATTCATGGGATGGCTGTTATACTCCATCCTCTCTACAAGACTCCAGAGCTTTTTGCAGAGAGCGGTTTGCTCAACTTGCGATCGGAGTACCTAGAGTGGTTGTTCACTGAGGATGAGCAACTCGACCTTGACAATGAGATGAGCAGCTACATGAACAATCTGGGACCGTCTTTCTTGAGGAGTGTGTCTTTGAGGCAGGAAGCTACCAAGCTTCCCCTCACTTGGTGGTAGAACTATGGTAGAGCCGGGCTTCCAAATTTGTGCAATCTTGCACTACGTATTCTCTCACAGGTATTCTTATTGTGTTTACACGCTCAGGGTGTTTCGTGGTTCTCATTTATTCCTTTATCTTGTCTGTATGTCATATGACATATGTCTATAGGATTGCTCAGCTGGTGCTTGTGAGCGCAATTGGAGCGCCTACTCTCTGATACACACGAAGATTCGAAACCGCTTGAGCACTATGCAATTGGAGAAGTTGGTCTATTGTCGAGCGAACATGAAGCTCGTGCGTAGCTTTCATGCTTTGGGGTCACCCAAGCAGGTAAGTCTTATAATAGATCATTGCTACATGAGTCTTGGATATGAGAGACTCGATGTTAAAAATTAATACTTGTCTACTTAAACTTTTGAGCAGGTAGATCCGACTCAAGTAAAGATGGTTCCAGATCCTAGTGCACAGGAGATAGATTGTCGGATCAGAGATGAGCAGGAGGAGATTCTTCGAGAGCTTCATAGAGAGCTTGAGAGCGTGGATCGGCGGGTCACTAGATCACGAGCACGAGCCATGGCCATCCCTCTTCGCCAGGAGGTTGCAGATCCAGAGAGAGCACGACGGGAGAGCATTCGCAGAGGCAAGCTGCCTGTGTGCAGTAGTCGTGGTCGAGCGAATGAGGCAGTGCGTCTCATCTTGACTGAGGAGGAGGATGGCCCATTTGAGTTGCTAGAGGCAGGTGCTTCAGGAGATCCCACCATTGTTGAGCCAGAGTTTGATGAGGAGGGCAATGTCGTGACAGAAGGAGACATGGCCTCCTCATCTTCAGAGTTCGATAGGGATGTTTGAGTATCTTGATTGCCATGTAGTATGTAGTATGTACTTTGCGGCTGCTAGCATCTTAGTATGCTTCCTAGTTTCCTTTTTTATTGAGTCAGGACTCGTGCTTTGTTCCACCTTTATTTATTGTGGATGAATTATCATTGGATGTACCTTTTGTTTGATGAGATTATGGTTTACCATTTATGAAGTATGTCATGCCAGTACTTTAAACTTTTCGAGTCTCGTTTGTTGTGTAGTGTGTAATCATGCAGTGTGTAAATACTAAATCAAGGTCACTATGAAGCTCTTTGTAGTTTGTTATACTTATAAATATACTATCAAGTACAGACCGTATTGTAGGTTTTTGGCTTTAAAAAAAAAAACCATACGAATTTTACGTACCTAACAACTCAATCCATTCGGTACTACGTACAGGACGTACCGAATACGCACCGTACCTTACGTACCTTTCCACCTTGCACCCACATGTATCTAGCATGATCATCTCTCCGTACAATATGTAGTATTTGCTTTAACTCCTCCTTAAATAGCATTGCTACTCCTCCTGAACCTCTACTCCCATGCTCAGATCTCGCGACTGTCCTGTGGGCTGTCTCCCATCTATATCCCACCACATGTGGCATAAGTTGTCCATGGGCCTGATGAGTCTCTGAGAAGAAAACAATGTCCCTGTCTCTAAAACTGTCCTCAAAGGCACCAATGTTCAACCTCATAGATTCATTACAATTCCAAGTAGCAATCTTCAGTGTGGTCCCATAGGTCTCACTCCGTCATGTAGAGCGCCGCTCTACAATCACCACCCGACCATCTTTGTAAAAGGCCATCTTTCCCTTCTCCCTTACCGTCGTAATCTCTTGCATTACCTCTCTCATATGCGCAAGTTGTGAGAGAGTGAGATCATCACCGAGGAAAATACCTGTCTTTTTGAGAGTAGGCCTCTTTCTCAAGAATTCCTTCTTCTCTTCCAAGGAGGGGAAGCATAGTATGAGAGCTCTTCCTTTTGAAGATTCTCCCGGGCCATCACTCTTCTTGCCCACTCTCCATGCCTTTGTGTGTGAAGGCTTGTCCACCCCCATCATGAATGTGAGGCTTGCGACCTCTTTTTCTACATTGTTTATGTGCTTGAGACCCATTACCCTCACATGTAGAGCCGCATCCTCCTTCGTTGTTCCTCTTCGAGGGTCATGTTAATAAGAGTTGGTGTACAAGGAGCTTCCTTACCGTTCCCTTTCTTGGCAACCTCAATCCATTTTTTGGCCTCCTCTACTTTCTTTTCTGTTGCGAAGATGACCGCGGCCCATGACTTCTTCTCCTCACCTTCCTTGATAACCTGTGTTTCTTCTGTCATTGTATTCAATTCTTCATAATGGATGGCTGAATTTCTCCTTATTCGAGCCACCCACTTTTTGCTTGTAGATTTCGGATGATGGGAATCTTGGATGACCACTTTCTCCTCGAGCAAAACAATCCTCCTACGCATGCCATCTCTTTCTTCTGTCCATGTTTGAAGAATAGTGCTCCTCTCCTTCCTCCCATCTTCCACTTCATTTCTCCATTCTCTCATTTCCTTCTCTATTGCCGATATCATCTTCCCTGTCCGGATGAAAGAGGCTTTGTGGGCGGCGGGCGAGGGATGCGTTTCCTTACACGTGGGGGAAGCCGTTGGCACTTCTCCGATGCTGAGAGAGAGAGAGAGAGAGAGAGAGAGAGAGAGAGAGAGAGAGAGAGAGAGAGAGAGAGGCTTTTTTCTTGCTTGCTGCAGCTCTGATCTAGAAGCTGTTGAGGTTCGATATGCGGACCTTTGCCATCTTGCTCCAACAGAGTTTCTGAATGACACAGTCATTGACTTCTACATGAAGTATGGTTGCTACTAGCTGACTGAAGTGTTTCAATCTAGTGGCAAAACTAAGTGATGCTTCCAATTTTTGCCACAGGTACATGCAAATCAATCTTTTGGAGGAAAAGGATAGGTTGCACCGTTTTCATTTCTTTAGCTGCTTCTTTTACAAGAAGCTTACATCCAGTAAAGGTAAGGTTGAGCTGACTCCTGAATATCATCACAAATGGTTTTTTAAGTTGTGTATAGTAGAAATTTAAGAGGTTTATATAGTCCTATATTTGTACCCTGTTTGCGGATTTGAACTCAGTTTGTTGCTGGATTTTCACTTTGGCTTTTTTGTCTTTTATCACTGGTTTTGTTCTTGCGTGTGTCTCTCACAGGCACAAATGGGTTGTTTTTTTTTTTGATCTGTTTTATTTTTCCCACTCTACAAGCTGAGTGAAAATCTCTTCGTGTCACTGTTTGATAAGAAAGCACAAGGCAAAGATCGGTTTGAGAAGCTACACAAGTGGACAAAAGGAATAAACCTTTTTAAGAAGGCATATTTGTTTATGCCAATACACAACAGGTAGTTGGGTTCTGTTTTTTCAGCCATATTTTGGTTTTTGAAATGGGATCGTTGTTATTTATTGAAAATTTTTAACCTTTGACAATCACTTTCTTTTCATTGTTTCAGTTGTCATTGGAGTCTGGCAATAGTGTGCTTTCCAGTAGGACAGAGGGTACCTTTAATTTTGCATTTAGATTCCATGTCTTCAACAGCAGGACATCAAAGCCAGGTTATCTATAATGTTTTGAAAAGGTGGGTGTGAATTTTATTGACATTCTTCTCTTTGGAGGTGTGCAGTACAAGCATCTATGGGAGACAGTAGAAATCTTAGATAATCAGGTCATCTGTTGCTATTTATCTAAAGCTCAAGCATTGATGTGAGAGTAGGAATATAGATGTGAGCCACCGTACTTTCTTACAGGCTGTCCATTACTCACCAAACAGAAGAAAGGACGTGTAAGCAAGTTCATGTGAAATCCTCTTTCCTTAGTGCCGTTAACCGGTCAAGGTCAATGATTAGTTAGATTGTTCTTCCTTCAAGGTGTCAATAACAACTCACTAATCCTCGGATAGCTGCTGGGTTCCTGTTTGAAAGCTAGTGCGGATCTGGCAGGGCAACTGCTCCTGCCACCGACAAATAAGTCTTGTCCGTATGCTACATATCTTTGCAATTCATTGTTCTCTAGCCATGCTGATAGACTGAGGTCCTCCAAGTTGTGATAAACCACTTCAATCACCAAAAAATACTGACTATAATCAACCCAAAATGATACCAGTCTCCTGTCCCATTTGCGCATGCACTTCAGCGATTTATGTTATCTGTGTGCGCTGATTTTATGTTGCAAATAGGATTTCTTTGTGTTTCTTTCTTAGCCAGTTACTTTTTCTCTTGTTTGCACAGCTACTTGTTGGCAGAGCGAAAATATTTAGGGCAACGGCCTGACAACACGGAGGAAATAATAATTGACCCGTCTAAGGCCATTTGTAAAAGAAAGCAGGTATCTGCTCTTGTTGATAACTATTTTTGAGTCCTTAACATGTATCAAGGTCTTGTGAGCTTGATTAAGACTATTCTGCTGCAAAACAGGTTCCGTTGCAGGACAATGAGTGGGATTGTGGCCTATTTATGCTGTACTACATGCAGAAATTTGTAACAGAAGTAGATGCCAAGGGTTTGGATAATCTGGTAGAGATCTTTTGAATCGTCTATATTTTAGTTATCCATTGGCTTTCATAAAATGGCCATACTAAAAAAGAATGTTCCTTGTTTGTAGTTTGGTCGATACTGGTTCAAGCCCAGCGAAGCGTCTGAGTTGAGAGGGACTATTTTAAACATTCTTGAAAGCATCTTTAACGAAAAAGCAAGTCAAACATGCTTTGTTGCGGAAAATTAGCTTGCCAAGTAGCTGTAATTACTCAGCCTCTCCTGTTAGGGTGCAATGTTGCAGCATGGTAGCTTCGTCGGGCGGATGAAGATGTGTAGCTGCGAACCAAAGAGTGCAGCGTTTTGGGATTTGAAGAATTCAGTTGAAATCCTCATGCTAGACGCCAGATGAAGTTCGGGGAGGGGAGAAGCCATATCGGTTTACCCATGTCAATTTGTCGAGCATCATGTTTTGTTGTAAAATATTAAGCAAAAGTTGAAGGGAAAACAATTGCTGATCTAATATATTTGCCAGTCCCTGTATAGTATGCTTAGAATTTATATCACTGTATCACAGCGATGGGTGAGCGTAAAGCTCGTTGTAACGCAGAGATCTGTCTATGTTGTGGGGGCTTTTGGTCAATCAGCAGATATCATGTGTTCATCAAGTGGTAAAGTCAAGGACAAGGAGGTTGTACAAATCATCTTTGAGTGAAGAATATGGAGAATCGGACAACCAAAGGCGGTGCATACAGTAACTTATTCCTTCACCTTTCATAGCACCCACCAAAAAGACTTACGGTCCTCGGTTAGCACACCCATTGCTGAACCTCTCTGAAGATGGGATATGTTTTGGTAAGTGCTATGAGAGCTTTTTGTAGTTTTGCTTGTGGTGTCTGCAGGCTCCTTGATGATTGATATTCTGTGTGCATTAGGTTTCTTTCTGTGGACAATTAATTGAAGCCTCAGTTAGCCCCTTGACCATAAGAGATTGATGGCCAAGGAAAAGTGAGAAGGTAGTGGGTGCAATAGTAAAGTGAATGATGGTACTCTCAATGTGGCTAATGGAGACTATTAGCCATGTACTCCATCATCCTACACCTTTGAAATTCTCATTAGGTTTTGCTGATGTATGTGCGTAGTAGACAATTAATTGAAGCATCAGTTAGCCCCTTGACCATAAGAGATTGATGGCCAAGGAAAAGCGAGAAGGTAGTGGGTGCAATAGTAAAGTGAATGATGGTACTCTCAATGTGGCTAATGGAGACTATTAGCCATGTACTCCGTCATCCTACACCTTTGAAATTCTCATTAGGTTTTGCTGATGTATGGGCGTAGTAGACAATTAATTGAAGCATCAGCTAGCCCCTTGACCATAAGAGATTGATGGCCAAGGAAAAGCGAGAAGGTAGTGGGTGCAACAGTAAAGTGAATGATGGTACTCTCAATGTGGCTAATGGAGACTATTAGCCATGTACTCCATCATCCTACACCTTTTAAATTCTCATTAGGTTTTGCTGATGTATGTGCGTAGTAGCTTGTGTGCCAACTGTCCTTGCATTTCTAGTTATTAATATAAACTGGGCTATGGACGAGGAATGCTACCTATGTACCTTTGTTTCAGCTGTCCACTATTTGGCCCACATAAAGAAAAATGAAGCCCAAAGTTATGAAATTTTGTGTGGGCAGCCAGACCCTACTATTATTATCATGTTAACAATGATAGCTAACTTAAGGGTTATCAACATTGCAACTAACTTTCTTGTGTCTCAGGTGCAAGCCAAAGGTAATGTCTTTGCATGAAGAGTTGCATGCATGAAGAGATGAGAGCCTATGTTGTGTATTGGGCCCCCTAATGCAGCATAGATGTTTGTTAGGCGCGCACTGTTGATTTAGGGTTTTGATTACTGTTCTATAATTTTGAAATATTGGTTGAGGGTTTTTGCATGACGATCAAGGGTTTTGTTTTTTTCTTCTTACAGTTGTAGCATTTTGATGTGTTCTAGGGTTTTTCTTGCTTTTTAAGGGTATTTGCATGCCGTTATAGGGTTTTTGCACCCTGTTTTAGGGTTTTACTTGTTGTTTTGCTGCCGACACCACACATCATGCACTCTCTTTTTGCTTGCCATTGCTGCCTTCCCCTCTTTTTGGCTTGCCAATGCTGCCTTTACCTGCTCCTGCAGAAAACAACACACATTAGAGCACATACGCATTTGCCCTCTCTCTCTCTCTCTCTCTCTCTCTCTCTCACACACACACACACACACACACACACACACACACACACACACACACACACACACACACACACGCCCGCATGGACGAATGTGCGCGCGTGTGCGTGCGCATGCACATAGACTCAAAGCAATGCTAGGCCTTTAAAGGAGAAAATTATCACCGAAAAGAGCAGATGGTTTCATTTGTGATTTAAAAAGTAACCTTTATCATGAATACAAACATGCATCTCTCCATGGTCAAGAAAGATGTCAAGGAATGTGTCATAGAGATGCGAGAATGGGAAGAGGCTTTACTAGCATCTTTACAAAAAATTGCTCTCCTTGAAACTATTCACTTCTCTCTTGAATGAACTTGAAGTCAAAATAGGATGTCTGCTTTAGGAAGTAGAGTTTTTGCTCTCAGTCATTGAGGACTTGACCACTATTGAAGTGCAGGTACAGGCCATCGAATAAGAGAGAGAACAACACAAAGAAAAGATAGCTTTGAGGGAGGAGGTTATTACAAAGACATAGAAGAATGTGGAAGACTTAGAAAAATGGATTCAAGAATCTAAAAAGGAGAAAGGTAGATACTTACTTGCCATTAATACTATCGCTCTCATCAACATGTTGGAGGAAGAGCAAAGGAGACGAATGTGGGTTTCACACGCAAGGATTATTGGCCTTGAAGGTTGGAGAAACAAGTGAAACAGTTCATGGGTTTTGATGCATCAACACATTAAAGCATGGAGAGTAAGATAAAAGGGTGGATTTAATGGGGAAATATCTATAGAAAGAGCTTTGAAGTGAAGAAAGAGTTTTTGGAAAGGAGGCCCATCTTAAAGAAGATTGGCGTTTTCCTTGTTGAAGAATTTACTCTTTCACAACTTGCTTATACGAGGCAGTTCATGCGGAAAAAGATAGCAAGAGGGAAAGGTCAAGATTGCCTTATACAAAGATGGGAGGATGGTGATTGTAGAGTAACCCTCTACATGATAGGCACGAGCTATGGGGCCAAACTTCAAAATGTAATGGGTGACGTGGGTGCAGTCTCAAAGATAACAACTTCAAATTGTAACGGGTCTCTTAGACTTGACGTGGGTGTATAAGGATAGCTTTAGAGATATGACATGGCTTTCACTCTAAGACTCACTAGGCCTCTAGTCAATTGGTGTTGCATGTGATTGGTTACATTTGAGAGAGAACTTCTACAACGACGAGATCTCAACATAGGGATACAGGATTAGGAGTAGCAATTCTATTTGTGGAGAAGTTAGTTCCAGTCTTGCACTTTTCTCAAAATGATGACCATGGTAGATATATGTGGGTGAGGCTAATGGTTAAGCCGCACATGTCCTTTACATTGCTACATGCTATTTTGATTTTGACACAACAATTTATGCTTTATCCAAAGGGTGGTTCGCATTCTCTGTGTTGGATGATGATACACGAGTGTTTGTTTTTGGGGGTGATGATGTTATCCTTTTGGGGGATTCCAATACTTAGGTGAATAATCACCAGACAGTTTTCTATTATACCTCAAAGGAGATATTGAGAGTAGGATGAATGATATGGAACTTGATAAAGGTTCACATAATGAGGAGTATACACAGTATGGGAGGTGCTTGACGGAGATGGGGGTTGCACATGGATTGGCTATCGTGAACGGCTTATGAAGATTTTTGTAGCAGCGGACTTTACTTGTTTTTTTTTAGACATGGAGCATAGTGGATTGTGGTATGGCTCACTCAAGTTATTCTCACTCACAGACAATCATGGATTGCCTTTCACCGCTTGATGCGATGAATGAATTGGGTGTTCCTGGCTCAACTGAAGTAAGATTTAGACCATTTATTTTTAATTGCAATGCGTATGTGCCCCATTAGGAACTTGTATAAAGCCATGATCCCCCAAATCATCCCTATGGGTAGCACCATCGCTTGTAGTCTACCCACCAACCTACCTTTGGGCACTATGTCAAATTGCTTTGCGAAAATCCACAAAGCTACAATAGATTTGATTACCATGCGATCTGCCTTCCTCGGTAATGGCCTTTAGTGTCAACATGTGATGGTGTACCAAAACCCCTCCTTAACCATACTTCTCTCTCTCTCTCTCTCTCTCTCTCTCTCTCTCTCTCTCTCTCACAATAGGTTTTGAGTTCAACTTTCCTCGTCAGATAGAAGATCTTTAACGTCTAGTTTCCTACGACGTTAAAACAATCTCCTTCTTCTTCTCTCTCTACCAATGTACTCAAATGTTTCTCAAGAATGAATGCCTACATAGTGCAATAGTTCCCAAGCTCAGTAGGGTTCCTTGACTTGAAGAAAGGTACAATAGTAGACAAACCTCCAAGCAATAGGTAAGCCCTCACATATGGCACGATTGAACATCACTAAAGGAAGTATTGCAAGCACATCTTTGGCATGTATAAAATGCTTTGTTACTAAATCGTCATGATCATATGCTCTCTTGATCTTTATTCTATCAATGGGCCTCTTTGCCATATCGATGATAAAGAAAGCACATGTGTGGCGAGATGGTTTCGGGTCGGGAGAGGCAACATCTGAAGGTTCAAAAGCCACCCGTGGCTTTCGAAGAGCTATGTACAACAATTATGCATAATAAGAATGATAAGCCTTCGTAGAAGTGATGGTTGGAGGTGGAGAGTGGTCATGGAAGAACCGCGGTGTTTGGTTGTCTCATATCTACTTTCATTCACTCCATTGTCGATGTAAAACAAGGCTTCTTGATATCTTCTACACTACTTGGTATGTATGTGGATGAGGTCTTTGACTACGTTCAAAGAGATGGTTATGGAGGAGCACGGGGGGCAGGGACATGGATCCCATCGTTGATGATATTGTGTTGATGTCTGATTCTCGTGCAGGTATGTAACAACACGACACTGGTGGTTTCAGCTATAGTGTATGGAGTTTAGATATGGGGAACCTTAGTGAATCACAATAGCAGTGCTAGTAGCACTATTGAATAGAGAGGCCTTCGATTTCATTCATCTCTTCGATGATTAGAGCCAAGGCTTCAATACCATATGAGATTATTCAAGCTAAGTTGGCCACACCTCTGTTGTGGCTGAGACACTTACTTGATTAGTCTCCTTGAAACACAATTTATGGAACCTCCCTATAGACGGATATGTCCTCGCGACATTTAGAGCAACAGGGAGATACCAACATGATGGTATGGACAAGTGACATTAGGGTTTTATTTACATGGTACAAATTGTTCCCTTTTAGTACTATCTAGATGCACCCTCTCAGGGAAAGAGATAATAGACTCATCTTGCAAGGACTTGATTGAGCTAGATTCCAAGAGGACATGGATACATCGGATACGAGAGTTGGAATGAAGACGACTTGATATAGAGAATCTTTTTCAAGTCACAGATGTGTGACTATGCCCAGATCCACGGATGTACGCTCATCTCATCGGATATGGTGTGATACACACATTTTTGCATCAACTTCAGGTCGAGACCAATAGATTTGGAGGGGGAGTAGTAGCAAAGGCTATAATATGTCACTTATGCCATTTGGAGCCAAAGACAAAGTTGCACTACGTATGTCATTATCTTTAAAGCCCTGGAATTGCCCAAGTGAATCCTTTGTCAATCTCCCTTTATATAGCAATTCGGCCTAGGATTCCCTTTCCATTGGAAGCCAACCCTTGGTCCACAACCTTTTCCTTGGTCCTCGACCCCCAGGGATGCTCTTGGCATGACATTACTCTCCCTATGGAGAAGTGTGCATCTTTGAAAACAAAAGTGGAAAACTTCGAAAACGAAAGGCAATAGTGGCACTTTCTTTAGATCGATCTTTCCCTTTCGTGAAGGTAACTAGTCAACGTTTTTCATCCTCGTACTTCTTATATTGATCGTGCTCTAATCGAACATTATGAGGAGCGAGTTTTTGCCTATCTATATGGTTTTGGATAAAATCCTTAACTTTTGGGAGTTTTTCAATTACCGACCCCATCGTAATCGGTTACCTAGGTTGAAAACCGTACATGAATATGAAAGGACTAAATCCACTCATGACATGTTTAACAATGTTGTAAGCAAAGTTAAGAAGAGGTAGATACTCTTTCTAATATAATTAGTTCTTGCTAACGTATGCTTGTAGAATGTCCTCTAGCACTTGGTTAGACTTATTCATCTGACTATCCATTGAAAATCGTATATGAATATGACAGGACTAAATCCACTCATGACATGCTCAACAATGTTGTAAGCAAACTTAAGAAGAGGTAGATACTCTTCCCAGTATAATTATTTCTTGCTAACGTATGCTAGTAGAGTATCCTTTAGCATTTGGTTAGACTTATTCAATCTGACCATCCGCTTTAGGATGATCTGTTGTATTGAGGTTGAGTTGTGTACCGAATTGTTTAAACATGGTCTTTCAAAAATGATTGTTAAACTTGGGATCACGATGGTTCACAATGTTACTTGGCAATCCATACAACTTGTACATATTGTCTACAAATAAGTTAGCTTATTTTGGAGTCTTTATTGTCGACTTGGTTGGATTCAACTTGCGTAGTTTAGTTAACTGGTCTACGATCCCCCATATCGAATCATGATCTCGTACAATTGTTGGTAAATCCATAATAAAAATCATAAAGATATTTTTCCATTTACCATTAGGAATCTTTAGTGGAAGCAAGAGACCTCGTCTTCAAGCGCTTTGCTTTGTTAACTTGACATTTCTGGCAATGCAAGACAAAGTCTTGGACAAAGCTGTGTAAACTTGATAAGTAAAATTGATGTTGTATGAGAGCATAAGTCTTCTTAATGCATGGGTGCCATGCACTTGGAGTATCGTGATATTCGTAACAAATTTTTTGTTGAATGTCCGCGTCTGTCGATACACAAACTCTCTTTTTTTGAAGTAAGTACCCATTATCAATGGAAAAATTCTCTTATCTTTGTAGTTCATCACTCAACAACGGAGAACTGGGTGTGGAGTTCCAGCATTGGCGTAAGAAGATCTCTCATTTTCACATGGCTCCACAGTTTGGAGTATGCGTTATCATGCTCACTTTTGTCCTTAAAGAGAATTCGAAAATTCACTTTGAATTTCTGAGAATAGAAGATAGTTTATCTTAGGCACACGACCAAGAGCGTCATCTACTACATTGTATCGTCCTTTACGATATCGGAGCTTTGGGCCATACTCAGTCTACTTGGCCGTTCCACCCTTCAAGTTTGTTTGTTGTGTAAATCATTTTATGCTTTCATGGCCACACACAATCTGAAATTGAGCTCCATACAAATAATGTCATCATGTCTTCTATGCAACATAGAGTTCGTGTTCATAAGCATAGTAGTTTTAATGTGCTGAATCAAGCTTCTTGCTTTCAAATGCAATTGACCTCTCCTCGTGTAGAAGGATTGCTCCAACAATAGGACCATTGGGATAAGTTTCCAAAATGAATGGCTTCAAAAGATCCACAATAGCTAGAATAGGAGCCGTAGCTAGTGCGTCCTTGAGCGTATCAAATCTTTGCTGTTGAGCGGCACCTCATTGAAAGTTTTTACCTTGGCTTTTAGCTGATTCGTCATCGACACACCAATGTGAGCATAGTTTTTAACGAACCTTCGATAAAAATGTATAAATTCCAAGAAAATCTATAACTCTTTTAGATTCTAAGAGAAGACCACCTCCAAATGACATCCACTTTGGATTAATCCATGTGCAACCAATTAGTTGAGATAACATGCCATAGATTATGAATTTCCTTCATGAGAAAATCACACTGCGACGCTTTAGCATATAACTTGTTTGTTAATAGAAAACACCTGCTTCAGATGTTGCAAGTGCTCTTTCTCACAGCCATTGTACATGATAATGTCATTGAGAACGACAATAACAAACTTGTCCAGATATGACCTCAAAATAGTATTCATTAGTATCATGAAAGCTGCGGGCACACTAGTTAACCCAAATCGCATATCTAGAACTTTGTTTGAAATGTGGTTTTAAGTATATCAACAAGTCAAATGCGTATTTGGTGATATCGTGACCGAAGTCTATCTTAGTGAGAATGTGAGTATGAGTAAGGTTGTCAAAAAACTCATCCACTCGTGGTAATGGGTACTTGTTCTTAATAATTATCGCATTCAAACCATGGTAGTCAATGTACATGCGCATACTAGCGTCCTTTTTCTTCACCGATAGAATATGAGAAGCTTATGGTGAAGAACTTGGTTGAATAAACCCTTTGATGAGATAGCCATAAAGCTGACGTTTAATCTCAATAGAATGAGAGGCTCATTTTGTAGGGTGGTTTGGTAACCAGTCTACTGCCTGCAACCATGTCTATGCCACGTTGCACAGATTGTGTCGGCGGTAATCCTGATGGTAACTCATTAGGAAAAACATATTGAAATATCATTGGCAAATCTTTTAATTGACTAACAACTTTTGCTTGTTGAGGAGAGAGTAGTAGCCATTACTGGAAGAGAAGAGAGAGAAGCATGCGACGTTGAGGAATGTTCAATAGAATTAACATTTGAAAGAAAATGTCACAAGAAAACTTCTTCTATTTTATTATCAAATGTGAGAAAGAGCACTTGCAACATTTGAAGCAGGTGATTTTATATTTTGTCAATCAAGTAACAAAGTTGATATCACCAAGTACGCGTTTGACTTGTTGATATAGAAGAAAACTTCTTCTATTTTATTATCAAATGTGAGCTGACAAGCTCTATTGTACATATCAATGGAGAGGAAGACACATCCTTTTCTCCTAATAACACGTGCGCTATGGGATTCAAAGATCATACTATTATGCTCATAGCTACGCTTAAGTGATGGTCCCTGGCTATGCAACCATTCTTGACCAAGTACCACATTTGCCTGTTGCATATTCATAACCTGAAAATCCAAGGATGTGGTATACCCTTGAATTTCTGACGGTATAACTCTTACTCTTGAGGAAAACATCCCGATAGTGCGAGATTTATTGTAGCAATGATTTATGTTGTCGCGCATACAATACTTTTCCCATGCCGACCAATTTTTGTTTGCTTTATTCGTGGACACAAATTATTTTTTTAAATATAGCCTTAAAGGTTGTTCAAGTTTGTGGTATCATGTTCTTCTCTTTGAGAGACATCCACCATTTATAGACCTTGCCCTCCAGTGTCAGACTTGGTCTATAGTGCCCTGAATGCATCTGGAGTACGGTGTAGATTGTGAATTCCTTCCCACTTGCTGAGAAAGATATTGACCGCATCCTTGTTGTGGTCTCTTTCCTCTCTCTTAAAAGTTGGTGGCTTTGTAATTTTCAACAAATTATCCACCTCCTATTGAGTGAGAGAGTGCAAAGAATCCGAAGGGGGACCTTGTGTCTGACCTCGAGGACCTTGTCCTTGATTGGCTACGTGCTTGTGCATGTGTGAATCGACAGAGCCCTTAATTTGCTGTTTCATAATTGCACTATTAAAATAGATAATTTACTAACATTTTTATTTAAGGAAAATTATTTTCCATCACAAACATGCATGCTTGAAGTGCTCAGAATTCATGAAATTTTAAGCGTCATCTTCTCTTGTATCTGTGTGGGTATCCTCCGTGAGAGTATCCGATCGCAAGCTGTCATTGGGAGGATTGGGTGCATGATGCTCAAAATAAAGAAGCATATTGATATCCGAATCCTTCACGATTCTGTGCAGTGCTAGTAGGAGAAAGAAGAATACCTTGATTCAAAAAATCTCGTAGCTGTACATTGCATCGCAGATGTCAATAATTAGCCGTGCTAATTACGTATGCATTTGCAATTTGTAGATGTATCGCTTGAAAATAGCAAGTTCGAGCAAGAATCGAGAAATCTTGCAAAGCTATGTTGATGTTCAAAAAAACAAAGCCGTGCGTCACTTTGGTTGACGTCGACGAAAAACAACCAAAACCTTGTTGCTTTTTGAACTTATTTGCGTAATTTTAATTTTTTGAAATTTTGTTGCTACCTTGTCGATTGTTTCCCCCAACATAGTGACTTATCGAGCTATGAAGTAGGTTGAGGGAGGGGGGGTTCTTGCCCATGAGTACCCTCCTTGATTCAAATTAAATTGGCATAAGGCCGTTGGCCTTGGGCGTTTTAATATGAAAAGGAGCTTGCAAAGAAGTTATGGCGATGGGTTGCTTGCGCTCAGAAGAAAGAGAGTGCTTGTGCTTGTTCTGTTGCTTCCGGCCCTTGGCCCTGTGACGTGAAAGGCTCCCCATTGCAGCGTGACCTCGTTGAACTTTACTGCACTTGATTTGGTGGAGGTGGAGCTCGTCTCCCTCTTGAGCAGAAGCCCCCCTACACATGGTTCTTCTCGGCGTTGACCTCCCTGCCTGTCAAGAGGGCTTCTCTATGACTCTCCTTGTTTGCATGAGCATGCAAAAGTCTCTTTGCTAAAAATAGGTCCACGAAACTCCAAGCTCTGATACCAGTGTAAAGCCCTGGAATTGCCCAAGTGAATCCTTCGTCATCAACTCTCTCTCTCTAGTGTGACTTGACTTGAGTATCTCATGAGTATATCAAAGAGTATATCCTTGGATTCGTCTCCTATTAGCATGGTTCACAACCCATGGTTTAGGGATCCTTCTAGTTGAGTGAAGCTACCAAGATTGACTTGGTAGCAAAGTCGCCTTTTTTAATGGTTACTTGCCTCTGATCCATGAGTGCACTGATACACATTCACTTTACATCATTGGGGAAAACCTTACAATACCTTCATTTTTTGATGTTGCCTTGTTGCAGATGGTAAATGGATGTAAGATAGTGGTGCAATACTACAAAATTGGTGTTGAGATGGTTGAAAATGAAACTTTGTGTCTTTTGCCAACTTGGTTTAAGCTTGAGGGGGCTTTATCATGGATGGAGCTTCATAGAAATTGAGAAAATATTGTACGCACAACTTCATTCTCAAACACCATTCTCCTTTGCCATTTCAAATTGAAAAATTACCCAAGAGTCTAATTACATTGCAACAAGTCATTCACTCGAATGACCTTCAGGCAAAAATTAGGATTTATTCAGATTCCAAATTTACCCTCCTTTTGAAGGGCACTTTTACTGTGCTATGAAGGATAAACGTGTTTCGAAAGATAACTTGAGTTTCAAAAATTACCTTTCTTTATGGTAGTTTGTGGCTAGGCTATGCAAACATATATGGGCTAGCATAAACTGGTACTTCTATATTGATGTTGGAATAAAGATGCTTGGAGGGTTTTAATGCTTCCCCTTGTAGTCATAATCAATTCCCATGTCCATAACTTAGTAGCAAAGGGGCAAGGAGTTGCTAAGCTAGCAAAGTAAGGACATGAAAATACATTCTCATGATCTTGGAAGATAGCATGTTTGAGGAGAAAATGAGAGGTTGATTGTGCTACAAAGAACTATAAAGAGGAGCTTCCAAGGATCATCTATGTATCGATTCAAAGCTAATGCAATCTTCTCCAAGTTTCCTCTATAATTAGTGTATGATTTTAGTTTGAGTACTTAAAACACACATTAAATCTTTGTGAATTTGCTTGCATGTGAGATTTTCTTGTTTGCAGTGTTGAGTGGATTTACTATCACATACATCTACATGATTAGTACATTAGCTCGAGACTTTATAAAATTGTTTCATGAGCATCATGCCTATCACCACATCCACCCTTTACAAGAGCACGGACTCATTGGAGGAACACACAAAGCATACACTCTATCAAATATGCACAATGGCTGGTAGGTACTTATAAGATTGTTCAACGAGCATCATGCTTATCGCGACCTTCACAACATTACAAGAGCACAAACTCACTGTAAAAACACACAAATCATATGAATTGTATGATGTATATCGAAGATGGTAGCAAGGGCGTGAAGTGTATGAAATATACCCAACCATCTTTGACATTGTACTCAAACAATCACACTAGTTGGAGTCTTTTCCATGACATTGCCCAAAGCATTATATGAGACAAGATTACATCTCATGGATGAATTGATCGCGTTCAAGCATTGTTTCTAGTAACATGAGAATGTTACAAGTTCTGACAAATTTTTGACATGGAAAGAAAATGACTCGCTCCGCACACATTCCCTAGTACTTTCGTTACATTGCATTACACTATGAGATCCATCAAATTCGCCCAATAATCACGAGGAATATCAATTCTTCACACGATTAGAAGGAAGAAAGTAGGACCATGACACCATGGCATGTAACTAACCATGCACAAATAATTCACTCACTACAATTGCTCTCATAGCAACTAAACACCATTGAGGAATCCCAAAACAATTTCGACGATCAATAAAGTTACAAATTGCAAAAAGAATTGATCTCTTTTTGATGTTGTTTCGATATGTTTGCATGTAAGGTAGAGTTGTCATTGTGATGTTGAAGGAGCAGAGTCTCTTTGATATGCTTTATTATACAACCAACCATATTGCATACCCAACCATCTTTGACATTGTACTCTCCTACCTCTAAGGACTCTTGGAATTGCCCACATTGTTTTTTGAATTTGTGTTTCTTCTATAAACCATTTCATCATTGTTGTCTTCTTCTTGGATTGTTGGCTTGAGATGTGTTTCTTCTCTTTCTTGGCACATTTTGAGTTCATATTCTAGCTTATGTGAAGCATTTTCCTCTTCTTGTGTTAGGGTACCTGTAGTTTTTCACTTACGAGTGATTGTGACATTATTGCCTTTTACATTTGGTCATTGGTAAATTGGGGTTCCTCCCATAGCATGGTCTATTTCTCTAGCAAGCATTGCAGTAGTAGGAGCACACTCTCACCACATTTGTCTTGCTAGTTTCTCTACAAAAGGTCGAGTCCATAATATCTATCCTCCACAAATGCAAGCATATTCACACTTTGGAGTATTGAGTTTGTGAGATCTGACACGCTTACATCATACAAGGTGAGCATTTTTTGATTTTCTTCTCTAGCTAGCCAATTGGCGTGCTTTGTCTCAGCAGCCAAGTTTGTTGTGGAAAGAGTGTGGAAATGAATGAAATGTCATTTGGATTCTAGGGTAATATATCTATTTTATTATCATGAAAACTGTCTTTAAATAATTGGCCATTGAAAATATAAACTAAATCTTTACTTATCGCTATAAGATACTTTCTATAGTGTTGATATCAAACATGCCACTAATTCAATCAGCAGTCCATTTGTGGTATATTTCTATCTGACACATCGCCAATGGTCCACCATGGCAGATCCGTTGATACATGGTTGTGGCTTTTTACTTACTCCGAGCACAATGCCACATGTCAAATAACCGTTTTTGTTCTTCTTAAAAGTCATTTATTACAAATTTTTTAGTATGAATATTAAGACTTTGTTTCTAGTGAAACAAACATGAAATCTATTGTCCATCCATAACATTAATAAGCGGCCCTTCATTAAAAATGGTTTGAATTGCTCTCCAATTTGCTGTGGTTGTATCAGTCAAGAACCCTTGAAAATCTGTTGGGGGATGGTCATTATTTAACATATTTATCATCTCCCAAAACATGGCATGGGTCTTTGCATTGGATTCTTTCATCTCGCAAATTACTATAGTTTGCATTCCTTGAGCACTACAACACACATGAAAGCAAATCTGTTTTACATAACTATGTCATAACATCTTCTTAGTGTACTATCTACACATATTCTCCATGGTTGTCAAGAGAATATGATCAAAGAAAACTCAATTCTTACTAATATCATTAGTTCCATCTCGATGCATTCTATTCACTAGCTCAATCCCAAAAATGGAACAAGTGGGTTGATGTTTTGAAAACATGACATCTTCTATTTGGATTGTTAGTCTATTCAGGAAACAAAATCTCGTGGAAAAATGGATATCCGCAGGTGCTAATTAATTTTAGTAGTGTATTGACACCAACTCCAAGCCTAATACCACTTACCTTGTTCATCGTTTGCTTGAATCTACAAAAAAGACAACTCAATAAGTTCTTTATAAATAAAGACAAAGAGATCCTAAGCTAAATTTTTTTAATGGGCTACCTATGTGTCTATAGCAAAGGCTTCATCCCCTCCAAAATGGTAAGAGCTCATCGCTATTGAGCTCATGACCATCCTCATGCACGACAGCTCTCATCACCATTTGTTTTGCAAAAATCAATTGCAAGTGTTTTGGTCATATCGTTGGAACTTCCATAATAACATGGAACACAAGTTCACATGTTATTTTAATAGGAGATCTTAGCATCCCCTTGGCCATCAGATAATTGTATGTACCTTGATGAATGAATAGGCGAGACTTGATGTTGTCTATCAACACATAGTAAACATAGCAAAGGACAATCTTGTAACAGTATTGGGGCTTTGCCACAATGAAAGAAAGCGAAAATGGCGTTTGTATTACTTTTCATACTGACTGACAGGATTGGTTGCAATAATTTTCATGAAAATTTTCTCTTGCCTCAAATGGAAAGAAATAAATCACATCACACAATGAACCAACAACAGAGTTTTTTAATTGAAAACTCCCAAGACATTTGACCATTTTAGTGCTGATTTAACTCACAAACATTCAAGAAGGTATAGTAGTGGTTTCTACAATTCTCCTACAATCCTACAATCTTGTAATGCATTGTTTGTTTGATTAGATTTGATAAGGGCCCCTACAGTTTCATTTTGGTCAGCACAATATGATGAGTTCAATGGACATGTCTCATTTATGGTGATTATTGTAGCAAAATTTGTGGCAAGCAAAATCTTGGGGTGCCTAGCATCCCAGACTTTGGTGACTTGTTGCCAACCACAATTGTGGCCGCATGCTATGAGCATATTGTCTCTTTCCTTCTAGCTTTTTAGCCGCCATATCTTGGGGTGCCTAGTGCCCCAAACTACATAATAGAGCAAAGAGAAGAAGATGTATGGGAAGCCACATGATGAGAGGGGATGATCGAGTGAGGGATGAGGTCTTCTCGCCTACATGCATTTAGCCACATATTGGGGTGCTTAGCACCTCAAATAAACATTACATCAAATTATTGACATCAAATGTATTGCACCCTAGACAAATGCGGACCCCAACCAAAATTTCTCGGCTGTGCTATAAGCATATTGGGGTGCCTAGATATTGCCTTCATCTAGTGTAGCTCACACATGTAGGATGGTTGTGGTGAAGGATAAGGTCTCTTGGGTCGAGCCCCACTTGTAGCTCATGCTTGAAGCTCATTGGACCCCTCCAAGCCTAGCCAATCATAAGTAGGAGGCATTACAAGTAGCAAGGGTAGCCTTGAGACAAGTGTCCCCCTTTCCCCTTTGAGAGAGAGGACTTGATAAATGCAAAATCAATGAATTAAATCCCCTAAATTAATATTGGACCCCTTGGGTGGCCAACCAATAGGCTTCAGGCACACAGTGAGGGCAACATGAGGAGGAACTTGACAAGTGTCCCTTTTGCTTTCTTTGTACCATGCATGCCTTGTGTGAGTGTGTGGGTGTTCTCTCTCATCCCCCCTCATGTAGGGCTCACCCCCTCCTTGTAGGGATTGAATATTTGACTTTTTGACACCTCAACCCCTCATGCATAGGCCCAGTTCCCACCACAAGCTTGGCCCTTAAGCACTTTTAGCTTGGGCTGGGTTCTCACCTCAAGTGCAACTCTAACATCTCAAGCATGTCAAGCACCTCAAGCATCTCAATCATTAAGCACCTCAAGCATCTCAAGCACCACAATCATCAAGCACCTCAAGCACCTTAGTCATCAAGCATGACAAGCACGACAAGCACCTCGATCTGGGTCGGGTTCCCGCGCCTCAAGCTCAGCCCTAGCTTACCTAAGGTCAAAGGACTTTTACACACATTATTGGAGGTCTTCAATGAATTTAACCCGAAGGTATTATGCTCCATTGGTTAGCCTTGCTCTTTGATAGACCATCTCTCATTTGGGCCCTTTACCAATGGCCCCGTGTTGAGATAGATCTAAAAGCACATGTCTATATCTTAACCCTTGTTCCCGTTTATTCTCCCACATTAAGTGATCAGTTTAATATGAGAAAATCATTTGGGTTGGTTAGATATTAGTTTTTATGACAAGTTTGGTAAAGAGTGACATCAGCAGGATCGCCAACGTCATGTAGAATCAACTTCAAACTTGTTTCCATGGAGTGGCAATAGGTTTGCAATCCTCAAGTCCAAACTTACATAGCAATGTCTCTATGTAACTTTTCTAACACAAGGAAATCCACCATCACACTGCTTAAACTGTATACCCAAGTAATGATGCAACAGCCCCAAATCTTTCATCTTGAAAGTAGCATTCAAACCAGCTTTAAATTCAGCAATATGTCTCTCATTTGGTCCAGTGAGATCAGCAAATCATCAACATAAAGAACCACAATGAGTAGTACATCACCCTCACACTTTACATACAATGTGCTTTCCATTGGACTGTTACGAAAGCCTTGTTTAACCAAATGAGTGTCAGCTTTTTCATTCCAAGCACGAGGAGATTGCTTCAACCCATACAAAGCCTTGTTACATTTGCAGACTTTGTCCTCTTGTCCTTTTATGACAAAACCGCGAGGCTGCGTTACATAAACTTCCTCAAATATGTCACCATTCCAGAAAGCAGTAACAATGTCTGATTCATGTACATCCCAACCAAAATGAGCTACCAATGCACATAGAAAACGTACAGTAGTCATACGACAAGTGGGAGCAAAAGTCTCTTCATAATCTATGCCTTTTGGCTATGCATAACCTTTTGCAACAAGTCGAGCCTTTTGCAACAAGTCGAGCCTTATGGCGATCGATCTCAGTATCCAGCTTGCGTTTCCACTTCGTACCAATGGCCTTTTTGCCAAGAGGCAAATCACATAAAGTCCATGTGTCATTTTCTATAAGTGCATCATATTCTGATTGCATGGCAGTCATCCAATTTTCTGAATTCTGTGCTTCATCAAAAGACAGAGGCTCCTCAACATCATGTAAGCTAGACACAGCCAAAGCATAACAATCTGATGCATAAGATGCATGGCGAGAGCCTGAACGAGTACGACTAGACAAAGGTGCATCCAATTTACTGTCACGCAAAGTGTGCACCAGCCATTTTGGCATACCTCTAGCCTGCTCATTTTCAGCCCTTTCCTCATCAAGTACATCATGTACATCTGCATCAGTAATAGGCTGATCTAAAACATTTTCAGAAACCCCGATAGGCTGTACATTTGCCTCATTTGAACTTACATTCGTATTTCCACCACTGAAAAGAGGCAACAAAGTGTCATAAATGTCTTGTGAGCTTACATTAATGTCTCTAGTACATGACAGCAAGGGTTGAACAGAATCTTCCACAAACACTACATCCCAAGAAACCAGAATACGTTTTGTTTGCGGATGATACAACCTGTAACTTTTGCTTTCAGCAGTATAACCAACAAAAATAAATTTGACAGCCTTATCATCCAGTTTTCTGCGTTGCACTTGTGGCACCAAAGCATATGCCAAACAACCAAAAACACGCATGTGCTCAATAGAAGGCTTTCTATCATGCCATGCTTCATATGGAGTAATAGACTACAAAGCTTTTGTAGGACACCTGTTAAGTACATAAGTGGCACACATGATGGCTTCAAGCCAAAAAGAATGCGACAAAGCTTGACTTTTGACCATACATCGTGCCATTTCCGTCAATGATCTGTTTTTCCTCTCAGCAACACCATTGTGGCCTGAACTGAACCATGCTTTGGAAATTTAGAACGCTACATCTTACCCAAAATATAGCATTCACAAACATGTTTGACAGGTGCTTCAAGAGGCGGCAAAGAAGCAACCATATCATATTTCTGCAAACGCAGCAAACTGGCAAAATTCAGATGACCAAAACGTGCATGCCAAAGTTTTGCATCTGAAATAGCCCTTGAATCTGCAACAACATTTGCAAAATTTTATCCACACTTGTCATACAAAGTGAGCTTATATAGCCCTTGGCACAAAAGGCCAGATGCAACAATTTCATCATCAAAACTGAGATCATGAATTGTACATCTGTCACCACAGATTTGACTACAAGTCCAAGTCTAGCAAGTGCGGATACATACAAGATTCTTCATGATCTCACGTACATAAAGTGCATCAACAAGTGTGAAGGAACTGCCATTAGTAGTAGTGAGCACAATCTTTCCAACTCCTTGAACTGGATAAGAGGCGTTGTTGGCACAAGTGGCTGAATTCCCATGAGGGACAGACTCGAGAGAGGTAAACAATTCACGATGTGAGGTAATGTGCTTTGTAGCACCATTGTCGAAACACAACACATGTGAATCTGCAGCAAGTGACAAGCATGCATCATGGACAGCATGATTGTAAGTGCACTCTGCGCTGAAAGCCCATTCTGCATCAACATCAGCATTACAGTCTCCTTTCACAGAAGACTCAACAATGGCTGCATTTGTAGTGGAACCAGCATTTGCACTGGAACCACCCTCTTTCTTCTTAGCCTCTTTGGCCTTCAACTTAGGACACGACTTGATCAAGTGATCATTGGCTTTACAATAATGGCAACGCATCTTCTTTTTGCCCTTATCACCAGAATTTCCAAACGAATTGCTGCGAGCAGAAGCATTAGGAACAGAATTTTTGCCACTCGCAACAGAACCATAATAAGTGGCTGCATTGCTGTTACCACCCTTTCTTTGAGAAGCAATAAAAGCCTGTTCAACTGCACGCTGTCTAGTCCTGTTTTTTCTGGAAAGTGACTCTTGCAACAGCAATGTGCATAATGCATCAAACTTGACAACTTCTGGATTTCCTTGGGTCATAAGTCTCCAAGTACTAGCAAAAGTCTAGTAAGAATCTGGTAAGGCATCAAGAACAGTCTGCACAAGGGAACTGTCTGAAATAACTTCACCTGCAGAAATAAGTTGCTCATTGATATCCTTGACACTACCAAGGAAAGTGTCCATATCATCTGCCTCATGCATAATCTTTGACTCCAGCTCTTTACGCAGCAAAGCAATTTTAGCCTCCCTGTGACTTGCATAAAGACCAACCAAAATATCCCAAGCCTGTTTTGCAGATTTTGCTGAATGGATGTGAGGAACAATGGTGCGCTTCACAGAAAACACAATCTATGCATGAGACTACGCATCCTTAACATCCCAACGAGCTTGTTCTTTCGTAGGCAAAACAACTCTAACAGCAGCAATTCTTGGAGCAAGACTTGGAACATCCTCAACATCGCCTACATCTTCAGAACCAGGACATACATCAATGCCCTGCACAATGTTCTAGACACCCTTTGACACAAGAACATGTTGCATCATATAAGCCTACATAGGGTAGTTGTCCCCATCCAACCAGTCCTCAACAGCAAACATCTTGAACACATCTGTGTTGTTGTTGTCAGCCATGGTAAATGTTGCACTTGATGTGAAAACTGCCCAAAAATAGGAGAAACGGAGTGGGAACAACCTCTGCTATATAGCACAAACCGTAGAAGACTATAAGGCACCTATTATGCAAAAAACGACACTGACAAAAATTCGCACAAAATGACGAAATAGCCTGTGCAGTACTACATGTAGTGGAAACGGAGGCCGAAATGAGCCCAAATCAGCTCTACAAGTTTTCCCAAAGTATTTGTCGACCTACGAATGCTTGCCAAAGCTCACTGAAATCGGAGAAAGTGAGAAGGCATGTGCTGGAGCAGCTGGTGACTAAGCCCGGGAGGACGCAACTTGCTCTGATACCAATTGTTGGAATTAGGGTTGCAGAGAAACGCACACAGCTTGGAGAAGACGAAGGAATATCAAGGCACACAATAGAGAGTGTGTAACTTAGAGTGCAATGGAAAGATAGATAGCCCTAGAGTGATGGGCGTATATACAATGCACGGGGGCAAAAACCTCCTAAAGAGGGAAAAAATGCCCCGATGGTCCTAGTGTGTTCACACACATCACTACCACATGTATATGGGAACAAGTTACAAATGAAGTTCTTACAACCTCTCTGTCAGCTCAGAAAATTCAGGTGCAGTTAGATGTTGCCAATGCTTCTCTGCAATATTCTGAACAGAGAATCAATGATAATGCCATTTTCTTACGGTAAATTAGAGAAAATCCAGTCGTGGCCTCGATCAAAGGAACTAACAAAATCTATAAGGCACTTGAAAAGAAAAACAAGGACCTAGAATTGGAATTAAAGCTTGAACAATCACAGCGTAGAGACCTGGTATTGATGCAGGTTCAGAGAGAGGAGGAGCTCCTAAAGGAGATAGCAGAACGGATAAATCAACTCCTCAGAGATGGAAAGCCAGACACGCAGGAAGAGGTAGGCACTTCAGAGCCGCCACAAATAGACATACCCTCGGTCTCGTTTGCTAAGTTTGAGACACAGTCCACAACAAAGCCAAGTGGTGATGAAGATTTTCAGGTTCACATCAGAGATGCAGACACAGTGCCAATGGTCCAGCTGTCAAAAGCTGAAGAAGACGCACAGAAGGAGAAGATCACCTTAGAGGTGGATGAGAAGTAGAAGGCCACTATGGATTGGGAGTTGAGAGTTTTACACTCTGTCAACGTCGCTCAACTCACTCCAAATCAAATCAACGCTCAATGGCACCAACAATCCCTGTTGTACCCTCTCATCAAAGTAGAACTATTATAGGTAAAAGAAAGGTTGTACAAGGATATGCAAGAAGATGGGGCAAATAAAGACCACCCAAAGTGGAGGTTAAGTTGGCTGAACAAGAATCTGAGATACATGATTCTGTTTACAAGAGCACCTGCAGCCCTACAAAGAGATCCAACATTCTATCTTGTACCCAAAGTAAGGACATGGCAAGCGCATGAAGCACTGCAGAAGAAGAGGCCAACTAGGCTCAACTTCCCCAGGCTGCCAGCTCCAGAGAGAGGCCAAACAACGGAGGAATACATGGTCAAAACCCTAACGGGTGCCATGTCTTTCTTCAAAAGTCTGCCAGATCTCTCCTTTGCAGTGTTATATAATATCTGCAAGATGCTACTCACATGTATACAAGATTTTAATGAGCCTGAGCAAACAGGAGCCCCATGGCTCTCATTCTTGGAAGGAAACAAAGGCTTATGTTACGACCTGAGTGGGCAACCTTCAGAAGAAATCCTTTACGGATTCTATTCCAGATGCATGTTCCTACGCTCGAATACTATGCTAGCCTTTGAAGAAGCATTCTAAACTGGATTCTTCACCTGGCGAACGAAGATATTTGCACCGGTGATAAGCAACCTAACATCCAGGTTTGTAGGCACTCAGCGGTGGAGCTGAAGAATCAAGTCACCATGCAATTTCTGCAAGTGCCCGACAAAGAATGAAGAATCAGATACCAGAAGGCACTGGACGTGCTTTAATACCGCCTCGCCCGCCGTCAACCCAAAGATTACTTCAGCCCATAAAGCTATGTCAAGGGATGACACATGCGAGGAGGGGGGGAATGTTAGCAGCAAGCTAACACGGATACCATTTTTCGGACTTCTCTTTGTAAAACAATTATTATTTTGATAAATCGGGAAAATTGTAGCTCCTATTTTCTCGGATAAACTTTGTAATTAATGAGCCAAGGCTACAAGCTTCCAGATTGTATCAACCAGTCAATTCCCAGCTTTGGTAGAACTCCAGATTATTAGTTTTGACCACCCAAAACCTTGGCTAAGGTATAAAAGCCAATTTTTATAATTTTTTGGATAAGAAATACACAGTGTGAGCTAACGACGCTCACTTCTCTCCTTCTCGCGCTTCCTACTCCCTCTCCGGTTGTCACATTGCGAATGTGTTTGTTGCATTGCAACCGCACGTAAGAGCTCTACGCATTGACGTAAGCCATTCATAGTATTTTGTAGCTTTTGGCATCGCCGACCAGTGGCCAAATTTCATCATAACTAGGAATTTACACTTGTAAGATACAACATTCTAAGTTTCCAAAGGATGGTTCAGTTAGGGCCACATCCAAGTTGCAGCTTGTGCATAGTAATGTTTGTGGGCCTATGCAAACTCTATCCTTGGGAAATTACTTGTACTTCATGAATTTCATTGATGAGTACTCCAGGCATGCATGGGTATATCCATTGAACGGTAAGTCTGAAGTGTTCATGTGCTTCAAGAAATTTCTTGCTATGGCTGAAAATGTCTCGAAATGTACTATGGGCACCCTTCGTTCCGATCGTGGGGAATATATGTCTCATGAATTTAATGCATTTTTGGCTAGTCATGGGATAAAACACCAATGTATAGTGCCGTATATGCCTCAACAAAATGGTGCTGTTGAGAAAAAAAAAAGAGGTCTCTTATGGAAATGGCAAGATGTATGGTTAAGAGTTAATCTTTACCACATTTGTTTTGGCTCAAGGCTGTCATGTGTGCCATTTATGTACTAAATAGGGGTCCTACAAAAGCTTTGCACTCTATTTCTCCATATGAAGCAAGGCATGATAGCAAGGCTTCTATTGAGCACATGCATGTTTCTTGGTGTTTGGCATATGCTTTGGTGCCACAAACACAGTACAAGAAATTGGATGATAAGGTTGCCAAATGTATTTTTGTTGGTTATAGTGCTGAAATCAAAGGTTACAGGTTGTACCATCCGCAAACAAAGCGTATTTTGGTCTCACGTGATGTTGTGTTTGTGGAAGATTCCGTTCAATCTTTGCTATCATGTACTAGAGACAATAATGTAAGCTCACATGACATTTATGACACTTTCTTGCCTCTTTTTAGTGGTGGAAGTACAAGTGTAAATTCCAATGAGGCAAATGTACAACCTATGGGGGTTTTTGAAAATGTTATAGATCAGCCTATTACTGATGCAAATGTACATGATGTACTTGATGAGGAAAGGGTTGAAAATGAGCAGGCTAGAGGTATGCCAAAATGGCTGGTGTACACTTTGCATGAAAGTAAATTGGACGCACCTTTGTCTAGTCGTACTCATTCAGGTTCTTAACATGCCTCTTACGCATCAAATTTTTATGCTTTGGTTGTGTTTATCTTACATGATGATGAGGAACCTCTCTCTTTTGATGAAGCACAGAATTCAAAAAATTCGATGGCTGCCATGCAATCAGAATATGATGCACTTATAGAAAATGACACATTGACTTTATGTGATTTTCCTTCTAGAAAAAATGCCATTGGTACAAAGTGGGTTTACAAGTTGAAACACAAGCCGGATGGTGAGGTTGATCGCCATAAGGCTTGACTTGTTGCAAAAGGCCATGCATAGAAAAAAGGCATAGATTATGAGGAGAGTTTTGCTCCCACTTTTTGTATGACTACTGTTTGTTTTCTATGTGCATTGGCAACTCATTTTGGTTGGGATGTATATCAATCAAAAATTGTTACTGCTTTCTTGAATGGTGACATATTTGAGAAAGTTTATGTAACGCGGCCTCGCGGTTTAGGACAAGAGGACAAAGTGTGCAGATGTAAGAAGGATTTGTGTGGGCTGAAGCAATCTCCTCGTGCTTGGCATGAGAAATCTGACACTCATTTGGTCAAATGAGTCTTTTGTAACAGTCCAATAGAAAGCACATTCTATGTCAAGCATGAGGGCGATGTACTTCTCATTGTTGTTATTTATGTGGATGATTTGTTGATCACTGGTCACATATTGCTGAATTTAAGGCTTATTTGAATGCTACTTTCAAGATGAAAGATTTGTGGTTGTCGCATCATTACTTGGGCATACAGTTTAAGCAGTGTGATGGTGGTATAGCCTTGTGTCAAAAAAGTTACATAGAGACATTGTTATGTAATTTTGGACTTGAGGATTGCAAACCTATTGCCACTCCTATGGAAATAGGTTTGAAGTTAAGTCTACATGATGTTGGTGATCCTGCCGATGTCACTCTTTACCAAACTGTTGTTGACTGCCTCATTTATGTATGCAACACGAGGCCGGATATTCAGTTTGCAGTCTCACATGTCAGCAGATTTATGCATAGCCCAGGGTCTAAGCATTGACAGGAAGTCAAGAGGATTTTTTGCTACTTGAGTGGAACTTTACATCTTGGATTGTTTTATCCCAAGGGGGGATCATTGTCGCTAGACTTACATGCTTTTTCGGACTCAGAATGGGCTGGTTGTTTTGACATGCAAGTGTCCACAAGTGGTTTTTGTTTCATGCTTGGTAGTTCATGTATATCATGGTTGAGCAAGAAGAAATTTATTGTCACCACTTCCATGATTGTCAAAATGGAATGAGTTGAATACTTATAATAGTTATTCCAGGTTGGTCGATTAGAATTAGTTCATACTTAATCAAGACTTCAGATCAAACAAGACTAGAATGGAAAGTAAGATTGGAGATGAAATACAGTCTGAACTGGAAATAAGACTGAACAATGGAATTGGAGACTAGAACAGGAATGTATTCACATCAATATAGACAAGTACAACAATGAGAAGTTATGTATGGGATTAATTAGATCTATAAGAGCATAAAGAGCTCTAAGATATACACGATTCTTTTCATGTGCAAGTCTAATACAAAATTAAGTTCCAAGAGTACATGGAGCCAAAAGAGCAACTACATGTACAAGAAAGCAAGAAGATTCTTATACCTCAGCAGTACTAGCACACAAGGAGATAAAATACAAGGTAATCTAGCAAAGGAAAATGAAGGGTAAATTGGTCCACAAATACTCAATCCAGTTGATAACTACCCTGATCTTGATGCAAACTACATGGAGAAGGAGAACTTGGTAGATACTCTTTCAATATTAGAGCTTGACCTCGAGGGTTGGTTTAGTTGTGACTATTTCATATGTGCATGTTAGTTCAAGTGTTTGAATCTAGTTCAATTTGTGATGCCCAAGCATTAGGAAATTTCGGAGGTCATTTGGAGGGCCTTCTAAGAAAAATAGAATTTTGAATTTCTCTCTCTAGAAAATAGGTGTGGTAAAAGCAAATGTAAAGTTGGAATAACCATTCGAAAAGTGTACTTACAAGTAGATTCTTGCCACGGTGTCATAACAGCCGTCATGATTGAAGAATCAATCGTTTTCAGTTACATTTAGTGAATGTCCAAGAATTGGAGGGAGTTTCCTGTACATGGAATGTATAACTAAAGGAAATAGGACGTATCCTTGGGGTTTCCTTCCAAAACTGCTCTCTCCTTACTCTCTCACTGTTTGTGCGCTGACCTTAAAGAAATCCTCCCTTTCTTGCCGTGTTGCACACATGGCTTCTTCTTCCACCCCCACAAATGTCCTCCTTAAAAGACCCTTCTATCATCTACACATTGACCTGGATCCCCAATATATGCCACTGTGTAAGCGAGGAAAAACTAACATCAAAGTGACACCGATCATGACAGAGAGACTCAGAGCAGAGGGAGCAAAACACTTAGATATTTGGACAAAAGGCTCACTCTATCCATTCAATCCCATGAAAAATTCTTTCCCAACATTTTCAAATCCCACTAACTTATTGAGCTTTGCAGGTAATGGAGAGATGGATTGCTTGGCTACAGCAAAGCTCTAACCAACAAATCAAAAACTTATAAAGACATGGTGAAGCACCAAGCAAATGAGATTCAAATACTTTCAAACTTGCATCATGAGGGCCAAAAGACTGTAATGCAACGCACACAAGAATCACATGTCTTACGAACAAAGGTACGGTCATTACAAAACAAAGAGACAATGTTAGGCACTCGTGTGCGAAAGAAGAAACTATGGAATCTTGAAACGTTGAAGGTAGGCTCTGGCGGCCTTAAGAAAAGAATCCAAGCATTGAGGTGAGCATTGTAAACTGTCTAATTAATTTAAGTTAATCTAAGTGTTTGTTTATGTTAGTTATGCTTTCTTTGTAGAGATTCCATCTACCAGACAAAGAAAACGTAGACCCGAAGGCCAATGTAGGAAAGCACTTAAAGCCATTGATAACTAGTGGTCTTGCAAAGGATATCATGCATGACAAAAAGTTTAAGGTTTTGCAATGAGATGTCATTGACAGATTCATTTCGAAGAATGCAGTGCCTGCTAAGCATATATAGGGTATATTGGACTCCCTTGGAGTTAGTAAAAGAGGTTACTCAGCTATTCAACAGTCTATCTCTTCCATGTTTGTGAAGAAGGGAATAAAGTCTAAGATTTTACCAACAGATGCAAGTGTTTGGAAGGAAAGACTACAGCTCAATAATGAATAGACAGACATAATTGGATGTCCATTTCATATTCAAGATATTTATAGCTCACAGGGAACTACTGTCACTTATGATGAGTACAACAATATCTTCATGGACCTCACTTTGCTACAAACTAGAATGGTAGAGTTCTACAATATCACATTCGAAGAGACAGGTGGCGTTCTACATTTTGTTTTGAAGCTAGATGAGTGTGAGATTCTTAAAGAGAAGAAGCTAGAGCGAGTTACAATCACATTAATGAATAGGGCCCTTTCCAAATGTATTATTGATGACCCTTCATACTTTAGTGTTCAATCAGAAACAAACATATGGTGGCTTGGTGCATTTCAGGTAATCCAGTTATCTCCAATTTTTGCAGCTCTAGCAAGCCCTCTATTGTACCTAAATTTTAGATTCAATTTTTGTATCTCATAAGGATTGATCTTGCAGGGAAAGAAAGAAGACCATGACATTTTATTTTGGGTGTTCCATCAAACCCCTATTCCAAATATCATTGATAGGCAAATGAATCGAGGAGAGGTATTGGCTGTAGATGGGAGAGGAGACTTTCAAGTCCATTGGCATCTTGCAAGTGACCTCAAAACACTGAAATGTATGTATAATTGTGGAATGGGTGCCATGGAAAAGTCCCCATGCTTGTATTGCATGGATCCTGCAAAAGTGATGGACCCAAAGTGGTGGCGAAAGGCTCCTACTCGTCACATTCAAGACTCTAATTTCCGACCAGTTCTGAATATACCACTTGTTAATCTCCATATTTGTACAATGCATGATCTTTGCCGAATTGTAGAGAAGTTGCTATATTTGTACATTGGGTTTTCTTGGAAAATCAAAAAGTCGTCTGAACAACAAGTCGCTCTAGAGGCTTTGGAACTAGTTTTGTCATATATTGGTCTACATGGGGGCAATGTGAAAATATAGCGGGATGAAAAAAGGTCAACCAATGAGAAAGATGTACCCAGCAAACCATCCATAGGTGGGGTCAAGGCACGCCGTTTTCTATCTAAACCTCAAGGTATGAAAGATGTGAGGCTAACAAAGTGAGGGAGAGTATATCACTCTACCTACATTAGCAAAGTTGGGTATATGCACTGAAAAAAACTTCATTTAGCAGTGAAAGACCAAGAGCCAACAACTCACACTTCAAAGGGTGATTGTGGCGTTCCATGGTCGCAGGATAATCTTAGCAAGTTTAAACAGAAGCTTCAGCCTGAAAAAATCCTACAAGACAGCATGGACTGACACTCAAATCACTCATTACATGGTAAATTCAAAGCGCCTCACATAGTCTTAGTACTAAGTTTGTGTTTAAATTTCTCAATAAATTTCTTCTTTTGCAGCACATTATTTTTAATCATTTGCCATACTTCATCCAAAAGCATGGGAATCCAGATATATGGAACACCCAGGGTCTGGAGGAGCTCATTACATGGCTAGAAATGCCTACTTCCGACACACACAACATGGAGGCTCTCGAAATAAGGCAAATAGTCTAAAGGTGTTATTTCAGTGTTTTATCGGAGAATCATTCATCGCATGCAACAAAAGCAAGTATTGGCCTCTTCAGCAACCGTACAGGCAATCAGACATTTGCAAATTCAGAAAAGAAAGCGAGCAGATGCATTCAACAACTCAAGTACTCTTGAAAGTCAAATCAGGTGGAGAGAGATAATGAAATATGCCAATCATCAGTGGAACAAGAGAGTTAGAGTTTAGATGATCGATGTGCCACAAATGCCTGTAGAATTGAATTCAATATGTACCACAACTATTTCAACATTTTGATGATTTGCAAATATCATTTGGAACCTCGCCCTTGTATCTGATCATTGAAGTTTTCCATACTCTAAGAGTTCAGTAGGGTTTGCTTTCCCTAAAGATAATGCCATTGTTGTGTATGTATAGTAATATGTTGCACGGCCCCCAGTATATCCTGGCGAGTAACCAAAACATTCTCTCCCAAAAACCTTATCAACGAGGATTACTTTGTCAGCATTTTGTGGCAGCATTGGACCACCTAAGAAGCAAGATAATGTCTTGAAAGCATAGGTTGCAGTATTCCCCTCTTGTGAAATTCCGTTGTGGAAGATTAGGATGGGTGCCTTGCATAAACTAGGAAGATATTGTCCTAAAGCTGCATCCCTACCACGGAACTGTCTTCTTTGATGACGAAGAAAGTCGTCCTTTTCAGCAATCCATGACTGTAAACAAAAGAAGTGTTTGTGTATGTGTGTGAGAGAGAGAGAGATAGAGATGGAGGGGGGAGGAATTTATACCATGAAACTCTCATCTTGCAAAAAAAGCTCATCCTTCCATAGGTTGACTGATCCGGTTGACTATTGCGCTGGTCGCTTAAACCAATCCTCCATATCCTGTTTACTAGTTGATGGCTTAAGATTATTTCGAATAGCTTGAAATGTGGCTTCATCAGGAAGGCTTTCTTTATACTTTTTTGCCTTTTCAAAGCAGAGTTTAAGGCAGTCCAGTGGGTTACTGGAGATCTCCATTGCCTCGTCATCACTATTGTCATATGAAACAAATCCATTCCTCTCCTCCTGATACTTGGAGATAGTGGCTAGTTCAAAGTCCTCCCACAAACAAAAAATACTTTGTATATCATGAAGGAAAATGTACGACTTGTCTCCAAATTTAAACTCTAGCACTCCTGGTAGCATTAAGGTGGCTTGCCTTGCATTGAAACCTGACACATCTAGAGGTAGCTTGATATCTGAGGTTCTCACTGAGAGAAGATTGTTTCGTTTCACCTCTTTTGCTTCTTCTTCAAGATCAATGGACTCCTCTATCTCTGTCACTTCAATATATTCCTCATTCTTTTCCTCTTTTTCATCTGCTGGTAAATCTTGTTCCTCCATGACCTCCTTAGGATCTTTCATAAGACTTGTAAATAATCCATTTAAAAATATTAGAAATTCAAAGGATTCTTGAATCAGCTTGCACTCCCTATCATGCAAGCTGCACCAATGGGGCTTGTACATAAGAGGCAGCTGATTATACTTCTTGTAAGACTGTCTTTTAGGATCTAGTCTTTTAAATGGACTACCACCATTTCACCAACATTAACCCTACCCTCTTGAGTGTGAAGGTCAAGCTTCTCTTGTTCCAGCTTCAAGTATTCACTGTGTTCAGCTATAAACACATCAAGATTAAATGGAGCATTAAAAATGCAGGAGACCAAATCAAACTTATCACCAGTCCCAGAAGAAACTGCAAAATCTAAAATCCTTTCATCAATCATTGTAGGGTCTTCATAAATAAGTGTCTCTTTTTTCTTTTGAATTGTTGCAATACATTGGGCACTCTGCAAAGTAGGTGCTGAAAAATCCACTTCTCTCTTACGTGAGTTGGGTACATTAAATTTTGGAGTAGAAGGGGATTCCCTTTCTACAGATGGGTCAGTATCAGGCTCCTCCAAACCTAGAGCAGGCTCCTCCAAACTATTGGCAGGCCCTACAGTACTTATATCAATGGGTTCTGTGAAGTCTACATTCCTCTTCATTGATTTTTTTAACAGCTCCGGCAGTCTTCTTGGAAGGTTTCCTTGGCCAACAATGCGCTCGGGTTCTATTTTCTGCCTCTTACTCCTATGTGATCTTAAACATGCCATTTATTTCATTTTCACAAATATAAGTTTCAATGAGTATATATAAAAATAAGAGCACCAAATGATCAAATAAGTTTTGTACAAACTATAACTAGGTATCTCACAATTGTTACCAACTAATCATATTGTCAAAAAAATTAAGATGATTACTATGGATTAAATGCAAAACTGGGTTATATATGTGAGGAGTAAAAGCCATACAAGTGGATCACGGCGCGAAGAATACATAAACAAATATCCACACAGCTATAGGCACGCCGTGATCCACTTATTGGGCTTTCATAAAATAGAATAGCTACCAATACATCAAAGCAATCGTACTTTAAAAAAAATGTTTGTACAAAATGAAAAGAGGATCACGGCGCGTGGAGTATGTAAACTAACGTTAAAAACACTGTTGGTGCACCGTGATCCACTTAGCAGGCTTTCATGCATTGAAATACCTATAATATTATTATACAAAAAATCCCTTTGTTAATATTAGAAGAGGATCACGGCGCGCGGAGTATGTAAACGAATCTGCATAACATAACTGGCACGTCGTGATCCAATTATGGTATTTGAATGGTGAAATGATCTTAACATTTTGAAGCACACTCACAAAACACAACTAAACTAAGGACATAGTGAAACTGAAGAGATTGACCTTACCTTTGCCAAGACTAGACATTGTTGTTGGAGTAGAGGTTCAGGACTGGGTATGTAGTTTTGAGTCTTCAAGCTTCTGATTTTTGCACCTTGAAGGAGGCAGAGGCCTTCTTAGGTGTCTCTTTCCCACTTACTCACTTTCTCTCTCTGTCTCTCAAGCCTTTATCTCCGTCTCTTTCGAGGTCTGTAATTAGCTGGACCACACCAGCTAATCTCTCTCTCTCCCTCCATCCCTCTCTCTCTCTCTCTAGCCTCTATCTCTCTCTCGAGTTATTCTCTCTCTCTCTCCTCTCCCCTTTTCATGCAATAATAGATATTACCGTTGGTGTTTTTAAGAATGTGAGCCACATATATTGAATGTGTGTTACTAGGACATGCATTTAATGGCCAGTACGACCAAAAAAGTGATTTTTAACAACCCAAAAATACATGTACATTTATAGTAACAAATGCACACTTGATTTCATGATAAGAGAGAGAGAGAGAGAGTGTGAGTGAAATACAAAGAGAGAGAGGGAGAGAGAGAAAAAGCATGCATAGATGACCTTTGCAAGAAGGAGAGGGAGATAGCTAATGGAAAAGAAGACCTCTGCGAGAGGAGATAGAGAGAGACAGAGAGACACCTACAGCCAAGACATCCTCTGCAACCAAGGTGCAAGGCTCCTACACGCGTTTTCTTCCATTTGAATTCCACCTAGAGAGGTATTTCCATAGTGATTTTTAAAGATGAAGAGTGAAAAAGAGATAGATAGATAGATAGATAGAGAGAGAGAGAGAGAGAGAGAGAGAGAGAGAGAGAGAGAGAGTGAGAGAGTTGAAGTTTCTGATTGTCTGTTAGGTTTGGAAGATAAAGGCAGAGAGAGATCGAGGGAGAGAGTGTGAGAGATAGTATTTTTGAAGCTTTGCTTGGTTTGAAAGAAGAAGAGAGAGAGACAGAGAAAGAGAGAGAAAGGGATGTCAAAAAATGGATCACGGCACGCGATAGAGTGTTCTCTTTGCTTGCTTTCGTATCCGCGTGCCATGATCCATACAAAGAGAGAGAGAGAGAGAGAGAGAGAGAGAGAGAGAGAGAGAGAGAGAGAGAAAGTTTCCTACAAAACTGTTGAGGCTTGTTTCTTACAAGGCATGATATAGATTACAAACTCTTCTCGATCCTCTTGTGGATCACGACGTGCGGACAACAACTAGCCTGGCTTAAAGATGAAGCCGCGCGCCGTGATCCACAAAAAAAGGGGTGTGTGGGGGGGTGGGAGAGAGAGAGAGAGAGAGAGAGAGAGAGAGAGAGAGAGAAGGGGAGAGAGAGAGAGAGAGAGAAGGAGAGAGAGAGAGAGAGAGAGGAGAGAAAGAGACATAGAGATAGTATTCTACATCTCAAGATTACTACTTTAGACTCAATTTAATAATCATTAAAATTGGGGTCTGTTGCCTAAAAGGCTTGAAGTAAATTTCTAATTTTCCTCCTTCCACTTGTGGATCACGACGCGCAATAGGCTATTAGCCCATGTCAAATCTGAGGCCATGTGCTATGGTCCCAGAAAGAGAGAGAGAGAGAGAGAGAGAGAGAGAGAGAGAGAGAGAGAGAGAGAGAGAGAGAGAGAGAGAGAGAGAGAGAGAGAGAGAGAGAGAGAGAGAGAGAGGGATTAGAGAGAGAAAGAAGGACAGGAGAGAGAGAGAGAGAGTGAGAGAGTGATCCTCTGCATTTTTCTCTTCCAGTGGAATGGCAAGAACCAAGGCAACAGCAAACAAGGAAGGCAGGGAAAGGACCAGGGCTTGCAAAGAAATCATGTGGAAGGTCTGCTAGTAAGAAGAAAACTTCAAGTAAACCAATGAAGATATTGAAGGGCCCAAGAATGAAGAATATTCAAATAAACATGGGTTTATTTAGGGAGATCAGGAAAGATCAGAAATGTATTGAGATTTGTGTCCCTAAACTTCCTTTTCAAAGAGCAGTAAGACAAATCTGTGAGGAAGCATGTGCTGGTACAATGAGGTGGAAGACAGTTCCCCTGATGTGTCTTCAAGAAGCAGCAGAAGATTTTCTTTTGGAGTATTTTAATGATATTACCATTGTTGCTGCTCATGCTCACCGTGTGACAATAATGGACAAGGACAGTGAGACTCTTAAGAGAGTGCATTGGAGATACGATAAGCTCCTTATCCCTAATGAGTTTATTGATCCCAAAATGAAAGATATACTGCTAATACCACCAAGCCGTGTGACAATAATGGACAAGGACAGTGAGACTCTTAAGAGAGTGCATTGGAGATACGATAAGCTCCTTATCCCTAATGAGTTTATTGATCCCAAAATGAAAGATATGCTGCTAATACCACCAGGCCGTCGAGTTCAAGGGGTGAACTCGACGGCCTAATGAGTTTATTGATCCCAAAATGAAAGATATACTGCTAATACCACCAGGCCGTCGAGTTCAAGCGGTTAAGATTCATGAGGTTACTCATGAGGTGAACACCCAGAGCCAGAGCTGAGCAAGAAGAAAGACGTCACTCTAAAGCAGAGAAGTTCAAGAGTATACAGTCTGCTGCTACTGATGAAGACGCCCAGAGGAGAAATTATGGGCAAGTTACCACATAGCTAAATGAAAGAAACAATTTACATTCCATGACAGAGGGACTGTTAGCAAGCATTCCCCTTGCTGATGGTAGTAGGCAATTAGCACTGGACTCTATTGATATTGGGATATTGAAAGATCCAAATGCACAAATTACCGACTCTATGGTTTATGTATGCCTAAAGTAAGTGCTCATCTCTATCTTTAAGATCTTTCTTTGTTGATACTTCACCTCTAATTAAATCCTTGTTTGTGATTGTAGCTTAATAAAGAGCCAACTCCCTCAAGAAACCCAAAATGAAATTTATATTTTAGATCCACAAATGTCTGTGCCACTCCGAATAAAGAACACCCCTCATGGCACATTGGAGAGATGGTTTTTTGTCCACTGTCCAATGCTCCAGGTGACAACACTGGTGTTGCCATACGAATCAAATAATCATTGGAGCCTTGTATGCATAGAATTGGACAAACAAGTGGTATGGACTATCAACTCCATACAAGCAACACATTCAGAGATAAGAGTGTAAGCGTTGATAAAACCTTTAGTGTTTATTAGGGGTATGGTTGATGACCTGAATATTGTTAATAATAAATAACCTTCACTGTTCACAGATGTGTAAAAAGATTACTTCAGGTCTATGGCAAACTCTGTGGAAATCAAGAACTGTACAAGTCCACCTTTAAAGTTGTCAAAGTGCCTAATCAGACAGATCCAAATTCTTATGGTTGGAGATGTCTTCTCCATGAAGAGTATATACTCCAGAGTTTTTCTGCTCTGAATCCATTTATGTCAAAAGTATTTCCTTGCTATGGTATGGACCAACATTAGTGCTATTATTAATTAAAGTATTGACCACAAGTTAACCTCATTTTGCAGAATGCTCTGGAAAATTATACATTGGAATATTTACAAAGGTACCGTGCTTCAATGATTCAACATCTACTATCTCTTTTAACCCCAAGAATTTTAGATGCAGAAGACAGTTTTGTCGATGACCATATTATAGCTTTAACAATGACCGGTGAAGAGGAAGTCAGGCCAGTTTCCAACACCCTAAACCAAATTCCTCAAACTGACCCCATATTAGAGGAAAAGACATCGGTAAGCTTTGTAGTTGGAGCGCCTGAATCCAAAGTTAGGGTTGAGCAATGTGAAGTAGACCAAGCCCCTGAAAATGCAGATGTAAAATGCTCGTCAGAGACGAATAATGCAACAGAGGTTCTAGGCCAAGCAGAGGAGGATAAGGGAATGCCAGAGGGGGAAGCCAATTTTGCAAATCAAGGCTAGGAACAGACAACAGAAAAGGTTAACCATTTGGCCATGGAAACACAAGAGTCATGTATTGCACAACCACAAGAGGTGGATACCCTTGGCAATACACAAGGAAACATCGACACTCAACAACAAAATGTCAACATTAGAAATGACCAGTATGGACTCTTGCTTCAAGTAGATATGGTTGTTCCGATAATATCCATTGTACTTAAATAATATATGCTTTTTTGTTTCTAACTACTTATATGTATGCACACAATGATTGCAGAGACTGATTATCTTGGATCTCAATGGATTGTTACTGCTACGACAACCGTACAGTGTACATACACAGTTCTCCGATTTACGTAGTTTTTGTTTGGGAAATGTCAGAGTATTAATTCGACCAGGCACAAAGGAATTTTTGGATTTTTGGATTCCAAGGTTTAGGGTTGCTATCTGGTCTTCAATGTAGGCCCATAACCTGAATCCCCTTTTTTCCATAGTTTGTAATTTGGCTGAAATTTAGAGATTGGCTTTTTATTTTGTGTATAGTCAAAGAAATTGTAATACCATTGCGGGACATTTCCACCCAACTAAAGCTAATGTACCACTTTTCTACAAGCCCTTTGAACAGATCAATGTGCCTTATGATGCTTTCAACACTTTGTTGATTGATGACACACCACATAAGGGTTTACTTAACCCATCCGGCACTACTATATCCCCACCTTCATTTGAAGGGCATCTTCATAACTTTTACCTAGAGGACATTTTGGTCCCATACCTGCAAGCAATGTACTTAAGCCCATTGAGAACATTGGAATTTGTAATTACAAATGTACTTAGTAATTCATTGATTATACCTTAAATTGATACTGTTTACCTGTCTATGTGTTTTGAATACTCAGAGAGAGAGAGAGAGAGAGAGAGAGAGAGAGAGAGAGCCTTGAGCAAACACTTGATATTAAGATTAAACTAGTCAAAAATTTTACATTTCGTTGAAGCCATTCAGGGCTGATTACATGGGCACAATTTGAATACGGCCAGAAAGATCTCCACAGAAAAAATGCTTCTCCCTTCGTTGCATTACTCTTCTTTCGTCCAGCAAGAAATAAAAGTTTACAGAGTCAATGTCAGCAGTCTCCTCCACTATGTCATGTCGAAGTTGCAAAAGATTGCATTGCTACCTTATTGTAATTACTGTCATAAGATTTAGGTCTTTGTCCACCACTTCCACGTCTATGACAGCATTGTTTGCCAAACTTGCTGCCTCTTGATCCATAGGCACATAGCAACCTTCAACAATGTGAGAACGCTTGTACCAAAGGATATTATTAATGTCTGTGTCGCAATAATATACTTGACAATGAAAGTGTCAAGAGCAATCTCGCAACTTATGCCATCTCTTTCTTTCACATACCACCCTCAATCAAGAAGCTTATCACACAAGAGGGAATCAAATTATTTGCAGAGCAGCATTGTTTTAGCAACATGTACTTTGCAGGTATGAAATAACTCAACAAAGAGACCAATAGGATAAAAATTTGCAAGTTTCACCAATTTAGTGGGTACAGAGTTTCGGAGAGACCTCTGAACATCCCTATAGAGCCTGCTCCTGAATGCCTCACTCATTGTTGTGTCCAGAACGGGCCAATCCATGAAGTTCCAGTTGATTGGTAGTGGAACCTTCACCAACACTCCTCTTATGATTCCTTTGATTGAGTTGGTAGATATGGTCATAGAAGAAAATACCCTCGTCTGCCAGGCTTTTGCTAGTTTTTCCAGCATATTGCAAGACTCCATTATGAGCATGGGTCACAGAGATGAGACCTATAATGCACCAGTGGCTCCCATTCCTCATATGACGAAGGATAAACATCTGTGAATGTAATAGAATAGAAATTAATACAAACATCTGTATAACCTAATTATATACCTGTGATAAGAGAAGAAAAAACTAGATTCACATTTGAAGTTAAGATAACATTTATAGAGGAGTGCTAAATAATTTACTTACATTTGCACTGTGGATTATGCACCATGGAGACATCACTGCCATTAGCAATCACATCAGAGTGAGTGAAAACATGTTGAACAAAGACTTCTTTCACACTCTTCTTACCAACCTCTACTTTGAAATCCATAACTCTTGCTTTCCATGCAGAACCAAATATGTTTGTTGCTTTCGAGCTTTTTCTCCTTTTTGGCTGCATAAGAACCCAAGAACCTTTGCTTATCCTTTGCTCTTGCCACCTATTATCTGTAGTGAGAGAGTTTGAGATTGAGATAGTGCTTATGCTACTACATGGTCTTCTTGGCACACTAATGGTGAGGCTGGTTGGGGACAGTGTAGAGCAACCTCTAGAACTTTTTGGGCGGGTAGAAGACAAAGCCATAGGTAAAATGGAGGGAGAATGAGGTTTAAAAGCCTTTCATAAAGGTAGTGGATATCTTTTAATGAAGGGAGAGAGCTAGCTATCAATCGGTAGTCAGGTGTCATGAGCTTGACGGCTACTAGCAATGGACCCTACTTTGTGACACCGGGAAGTTACCTTACAAAAATGGGACAAAAATGTTTTCTTTCATTTTTGTGTTGTTTTCCATGATTTCTATGTTACGTAAGGTTGCTGCTCATTGGTTGCGCCTTTTTTTCTCTCTCTTCAATAAGGCCCTCCAAATGACCTCCAAAATTCCTAACGAGAAGAGCCACTCCACTCCTTTGTCACAGGTTGCCAAGATTGAAATAGAGTCAGTCAATTTGTCTTTAACATTGTAGGGGTGCTGATTGTGCATACAATATTCAGCCGAGTGACTTCATATGTGATAACAAATAGAGACAACCCATTACTTCACTTTTTCCAATGAGAATAGCTTAGAGCTTTGTGGACTTCTCTCTCTTCAAACATATCCTAGAAATAAGGTATTCAAGAGGCTACATTTCCATTAAAAAAAACTAGACTCAAATCTGGGCATTGTAAGGAATGATTTGTCATCGTCCTATTCAAAAAAGGGGGATTGTGAAAAAATTCCCTTTGTGTTTCTCAAAACTATACCATGTAGCATATCATTGAAAAATCTCAATACGAGGATTCAAGCACATCAAAGTTTGACAATTTTGGAGTTTATATGCAAACGTTATGGGATTTCCACTAAAAATTAACCTTAAAATGTTTTGTTGTGAAAGCTTTACTCCCATTGGTCTATATGGAATATTCCATAGAAAATATAGAGGCTTAAAAGGCCCAAAATTGTCCTAATGAGAGAAAAAGCCCTCCAAGAACTTGTTGTCCTTTCAAAAGTTGAATTCCAGCATACATGTCCACCAAAGTATTGTCAAGCATGAGGTGTTTTTTGTCAAAAGCACTTGGTTATAAAGTGTGGGTGACTACAATAAAGAGAAGGTCACCCCTCACTTTCACTGAAACAGCCTAGAGCTTCTTCTAGGCTCTCAATGTTGTCATTGTTTCACATGTCTTATATTTAATACAATTCAAGAGATGAGATTTTGCACATTAAGCTAGTCAAGTAAACCAATTTTGGCATCCATGTTGATCAAATAATTGGATATCCTTCAAAATACAACCATAGGCGATCAAATTTTGAGAGATACCCTCACATTAAGTTTTATGAAAACAACTTGGAGCTTTCTACACTACCTTTTATCTATGCATTGAACATCGGCTATGTTTGATAATAGTGGCAACATGCCATTGTCAGGACACGGGTCCTGTACCCTAAGAACTAGGCTAGGCAAGGACTACGGCCAAGGGCCGGGCTAGGCAGTGTGGACAGGGGATCCGTCTAGGGCAAGGGGCTAAGAGCTCACCTATAAAGGGAGGTTGGGAGGAGGATCCAAGAGAGCCTAGATTCTTAGTTGCCTAGTTTCTTACATTGGTATCAGAGCTATGGAGGGGGAAGCTATGGAAGGGGAAAGGAGAAGGATACGAATTCTTTGATGCGTGCTCTCTTCCTCTGTCAGCTTTCTCTCTCTCTTCTTGGGAAAATGAGGCATGGAGCCTACGAAAGTACCCAAGGATAAAGAACCTTCTATGTTGTGCATGACAGCACAGTGGGAAGCCGGGCTTGCATGGTGGGTCTTTGACAGCGGATTCGACAAGGCGAGAACCGCCTCCTATACACACAGTCGTAGGGGACTCGACCTCCATATTTTTGCAAGAAGAGGGAGTCATTGGCTTTGCACTACCATAATGAGCAAAACTGCTCACACTGGCTCGAGGATGTGCGACCAACGTAGCTAGCGGGGTGCGTCTTCCTTACCCTGTGCAGACGGCCGCCATCGCTTGGAGGTTTTATTTTTTTTCCTCATATTACCCTAGTTTAGGGTAATTCTCCACAAACAATTTAGGGATGGTGTCCATGAGAAACTCTCCAATGTTCAACTCCATCCTCGGGCTATCAGGTCCGCCATCCACCAACAAGCACCCAGCATGGCATTGACGTAGGCAGCTCATCCCGGCGGAAATTTACAGAATTGAACTCGGGGTCTCTTGCACCCTCAACAAGAATCATACCACCTGATACAAATTCCATACGGAAACGCAAGAACTTAGGCATGGCCCACCTCGCAAGGACAGTAAAGGAAAATAATGCAAGGCATGTGTGGCTGTACGCCAACATCAAGTACGTAGATTAGGATACAATCAATGCACAACAAGGCTTTACGACAAAGTATGGCATGGATGGTATGCTTTGCATGGCAGCAAAGACTTGGTAAAGCATAGTCAGGACAAGGGTCAGCAGGTGGAGGAAATTCAAGCAAGTTGAGCACGGGTTGAGTTTCGGCAATATTCTACGACATGACACATGCTATCGATCGCAAACTCAACTTCAAGGTATGTCTAGTTTTCCTTAGCTTATTACAGATATGCAAAGCCAAGCAAGGCTGCAATCGGCAAGGATACAACCTACGGCAGGTCGAGGCATGTACTTACTAAGGTGTGCATAGTTTTTCTTTTTCCGGTTTGATTGACATGATTTTTCAAACTATGCTATATATTTCTATCACGCACCAACGGTGAGTGCACTTTAAGCACTCCACACACAAGCACGGCTTGTGACAGTTCTCATCAGCAGTCGGATTTGATGGAAATAAGCATGGCCTATTGCTCAATTTGATGACGGGTGCAAAACTGATCGACACGGCTAACTGTTTCTTACATTTTCGAAAGACTGATAGGTGTCTTTCTTTTTCTACCTCTGAATTTGGGGTTGCAAATTGGGCAAGGCCCTTTGCACCAGGAAGTAGCGCATCCATTGAGTAGTATCTCGAATATAATTTCTCGATTTTCTTCTTGATTGCAACTCCTTCGACTCTTACAGGAGAAAGATTCCTCGGCAGGAGTATTTAATGAGGTACGCAGATGATATTTGTTTATTGAGCATGTATCACCTCTATTGCATATCTCCCAAATGCATCAAAGGTGACACACTTTTCCCACTCCAAGCACAGGCACGGCCTATGACCGTTCACATAAGCATTCAAATTTTGTTGCATACATGGCAAGGGATTATTTGTTAATATCTCAAGGAGATATGCATGGCCTCTTACTGGACGTGTTGAAGGACGTGTTGAAGGAAGCAAGTTGTTCGGCATGGCCGACTCGTTGTCGCTGTTTCTACAAGCCGACATAGGATGCTTGCCACACAATCCTAGTTAATTTCCCTTGAAATTGCTCGACAAGGTCGATTATTTTTGTCCTACTATTGGCAGACACATCAGTTGGCTATTAGCACTACCCAATTTAGGTGAAGCAAGGCTTCTATTCATGCATCTTGCATAGTGACTCACCATGTTTGGCATATGCTATGAGCATACAAACTTGGGAAGGCTTTAGCAAATTGTTTATAGATTAATTCATTGTGTATACGACGGATGTATATGATACAAGAGGGAGTATATCCATATATGACAAGTTTATCTCGCACGGTAGCTTTGGCTATGAGCCATCTTTACGCGAGCTTTCTCTTGGGAATCTCATGACACCTGGTTGCAGCAACAACTACCAGGTTAGCCAAGTTTAAGTTTTTCTTAGTTTTTTCCATGTTTACACTTTGTTTGGCAATGACTGTCATTGTGCAAATCAAAGTGCTTTGGCAATTTTACATGAAGCACGGCTTCTGCCTGGTGCCAAGGTACTGCCCACTAACTTGGAGTCAAGGGCATTGGCACACAAGTTTGGGAAACTAGAAAATTAGGGAATATTCGCTCACACAATCCCTACCAGTTTGGGTTGCTGTCAACATACAACAACACTTATTTCATAGGTAACGTGCCAACGCTAAGTCATTTTCATACATTCACGACCCCTACAAGGAAGGTAGGTCAAGATGTGATACCTCTCTTAATGAGCGAGTCATACAAACACATTGTGGAATGCTTATCGGATAGGCTGGAATTCCAACATAAGATGTCTAAGAGCACACATTCTGGGCACACACCTCTCTCAATGAGCGAGTCATACCGGAAAATTGTGGAATGCTTATACGATAAGCTCAAGTCAGGCATAAGATGCATAAGAGCACATAGCTTGGGCACACTCTCTCAAAACTTACGGAAAGTTCCTCAGCCCAGCATGCTCTTCTTCTCTCGTTCTCTCTCTCTTTAAGGGAAAAATGAAAATCTTCTAAGAAGCTTTTGTTACGTGTTCTGCTCGTGAGTCAGCCTGAGCCAAGGTGCTCTAACTCTCAGCTAACACGTGGCTAAGATGCTACTCAAATTAGTCTTCATCGGTTCATCCATTGACCACTAATTTGCATAAGGACTGTGAGCCACACAGGCTAAGAGCCTGACCAAGGGTAAGACCCAATTATTGGCATTCTTTGGGTGATTGTTTTCAATATCGAATAGATCTACCTAGGGAAGTACACATCAACCTTAATGGACAAGCAAGAGTCATTACGGATGTTTAGAGTGTCATTCTGGCACTACATTTTTTATGTGCGACACTCACGTTGAGTTTTTGAAATTCTTCAACTCACAGCCACTAATCTCTACAAGGAAGTATAGATATAGCAATCAGTTCCGACAGCATGGCTGTCCACAAGAGATCGGTAGTTCACTTGTGTGGGTCTCCTGCTCTCTCTATAGCACTACGGAGTGTCTATGGACATACTGTTTTGGGGTACGACCTGACAGGTGATTGCTACATCACCCCATAGGCATTAAAGATCACAGTTTGATCTGCATAGAGGATCACAGTTGATCTCTCCTAGTTATACTTTCAAGGAAAGAATTCCGCAATCTACCCCGCAGTAGCAAACGAACACACTTTTCAAGTTGATTCCACTCAATCTGTACACGGTTAACTATGTTGGCTACCGTTATCTGCTAGTTGAGCAGTTTCTACAAAGAGTCTTATCAAGGGGTTTGACTACGTAGATTCTCATCCAAGAGCTTGGATTGCAAAGGCAACAACCAGGCTTCCCAGTGCAATGTTGTTTGTTTTTTCAGGTAGGGGACGTGCTTCTCCCCATTTGAATACGGGTAAGTGACCATTACATTCGAATCTCCAGGTATGCATCTATTGATTTGGTATTATTCCATTTTTAGTATTCTTTGCTTGGTTTTTCAAGACGTATAAGTACGCTTGAATGTTACAGAGTCATGCCAAGGGCATGTTGGCACAAAGTATTTTGGGCCAAGTAGCCAATCTATCTTTCTGCCTTATGCTGTTACGAACCTACTTGTAGGGTTCAATTTGGCACATGTTGTCACATGGGATACAACATGGTCTAGGAACTCAAGGAGTTCGGTTTAGCCAGTGTGGAGCAATGAATGAGGGTCCCTCTCACTCCTGTCGTAAAGTGATTAGAGCTACCTCCACACATAAGTACATCTTGTACTTGTAGGATGTTCTTTTTCAGACATCCTTAGTTGAGACATATTCCACATGTGGCGAATATGAGTCTCTGGGACTGACACTGGTGCCCCTATTTCAAATATGTGTCACGACAAAGTCCCTAAGTGCTGGTCACATCTGTTTTCTAGACCATTTTTAGCACGATGTATCAGGAGCAATTTCGTGGCCAGAAATTTTCGGATACTTAGAATGACTTGTTAAGGTACAAGTATTGCTAAACAACATTACAGATGGTTGTTTACACATATAGCAAATGAAAAAGTTTCATTGTTTGTACCTAGACGTGATCACTGCTTCACCTTCTATTATGGTTCAGACATTTCAGCAAGGCTTGCAAAAGATTGCAACTGACAGTATTTACTTTCTTTTCAAAACTATTTACAATCCTCTTTAATGTGTGCTAGGTGCATCACATTTGCCACAAGTTGAAGGCAAGGATCACCATGGATATACAGGTTCAGATCTGTTTTTGCTAAATGCATGCACACTAGGTGTTATGGGCCCTAGTGTTTAGCAAAGGCTGATTTGAAACAGCATGCATATTCCACAGGTTGTTGCTTATGAAGCATTTTGCACTCTATGTGCACTATCTCTATGAGATTACTTTTAAATCCACTAATCACCAATAGAGGTCATGGCTCAGTTTGGGCGTTTCTGGATTTTTTCAAGTTAACCACGATGGTTATTTCGGACATTGTTGATTCTTTAGCAATGTTAAACACTACTGTGATTTCCCGTTTACCAGTCATCTGGGAAGACTGTCTGTAAACCGTGAGGAGAACACACCTCAATACTGTCAGTTATCCAAGGGGATAGGCAGATTACAAAGATTACAAAGAGTAATCTTGTGCTAAAGGATCTGCTAAGAGCATATGTTAATACAATGCATTTCTAAATAGATGATTTTCTCCCTATTCTAGAATTTGCTTAAGTACGATTTTTGACTTTGAACACCTCTTGTGGTGGGGTTGGAGATTGTGACAATACTTTCATACGTCAAGGACTTACCAAGTGTGTTGACAGAGCATTTGGCAAGTAACCTTCATTAGGGATGAACATGTCACGGACTGTTCTAGATACTCATGCGAGTAGGAAATCTGGCTCACAACTGCATGGAAAGTTATGCCAAGGTTTTCTTGCATTATTCCAGTACCTTCAGAAGATCTGAAAACTGGTTATGCCTTTGGACAACTCTTAGTTGTGGTTCCTCCTTTACAGTACTCAAGTGAGTTATAAATGGAGTTACCGTTTAAACCCACGTGACTCTTAGTTGTGGTTACTCCTTTACAACACTCAAGCGAGTTATAAATGGAGTTACCATTCAGACCCAAGTGGTTGCAAACGGACAACAATGTTGAAAGTCAAGATATTTATCTTGGTTTCATTGAACCTCCTCACTGCACCAATTATCGGTCATACAGACAACAGGCTCACTTATGGGACGTCACTAAAGAGAACACCAGTATTCTTAAGAAGATGTTACTACTTGTGTTTTCGAGGACGAAAACTCATCCTTAAAAGGGAAGTAATGTAAGGACATGGGTCCTGTACCCTAAGAACTAGGCTAGGCAAGGACTATGGCCAAGGGCCGGGCTAGGCAGTGTGGACAGGGGATCCGTCTAGGGCAAGGGGGAAGTAATGTCAGGACACGTTACCGTTTAAACCCACGTGACTCTTAGTTGTGGTTACTCCTTTACAACACTCAAGCGAGTTATAAATGGAGTTACCATTCAGACCCAAGTGGTTGCAAATGGACAACAATGTTGAAAATCAAGATATTTATCTTGGTTTCATTGAACCTCCTCACTACACCAGTTATCGGTCATACAGACAACAGGCTCACTTATGGGACGTCACTAAAGAGAACACCAGTATTCTTAAGAAGATGTTACTACTTGTGTTTTCGAGGACGAAAACTCTTCCTTAACACTAGGTTGGTAATGGGACACTTTTATGTCCTGGGACACTTTTATGTCCTGTGAAGTGACCATTTTCCTTGAATTATGTCAAGAGCTTCAAAATGGATTTTGAGGTGCTATCTTTCTATAAAGTTGTCTCATGAGCTAAAAAAAACTCGACATTTTTTTGGAATATCAATTCCATCTTTAACCTTGTCCTTGGACAACATTTCACAACCTAAATTGTGTGAAAAAACGGGTCTTGTTTTTGGCTTTTTTCAACTTTTTGCAACTATACCACTCTAGAATTCATGTTTGTGAGGTCTATAATGCTGGAGAACTATCTTTAGTAGCCCTCAACATGTCCTGATGCTTCTAGGGAGAAATAAATGTTAAAGTTGTAAGTTATGACCAAATTACAAAAATTGTCAAATCCTGTTTTTTAGCCAATTTTAGCTCTTCTATGATTTTTTTGGTGGCTTTCATGATATCCAAATGCAATTTTGATTTCCCATGTCGCATATTGTAACATAAAGCTAATATTCCTTGAGTTTTTGGGCACCTAATACCCTATTTTTCATAGTAGACAACGATGGTTGATTTTTTCAATTATAGAAGAAAACGAAACACTCTAGTATATCAAGTATAGCTTTTTCAATATTGTTAGTTTCTTGTAACAACTACATGCATTTTGTAGGTAGTAACCATATCTAGTCATAAGGATTAAATTTGGCTAGATATTGAATAGTTTCTATGGGATTCTACAACTCATAATGTTGAACCCAGTTTTTTCATGTTTGTTGTATTTAGCACTTCATCTTTGTCCCCAAGATTCGCCTTGGTAAGAGATGTATTATTCTTTTGACATGCTCCATGGCTCCTTATGAACCTAAAGGACAATAGGGAACTAAGAAAACATGCATATATTATTTGTATTGAGCGTGGCTATAGAAACTTTGATGATAGGTTTGCAGAATGGTAAACATTCAACTTTTTTGTACCTATTTATTTTGGCAAAACAAAAAATAGTGAGTGAGAAGCAATCATATGTTCTAATCACCAACCCATTGAAGTTAACTAGGGAATTTATCTCAAGTCCTACAAAAATCCCTAATCTTATTTTTATGCAACAAAACGTAAGAAATGACTGTTTTGATGAAAATGTAATGGTCCATCAACTTTGGAGGCTTGGTGTGACCAAAAGATGAGAAATTTTACAAGTTTCTTATTTTTTCCATGTGTAGTAGGCCTTGAACTATAACCTCATGAAAGGATTTCACAAAATGAGTGGATCTACTTTGGTTTTGGAGGTTTTTTTCAAAACCCTGAAAGGACACTTTTATGTCCTGTTAGGTTACCAACCTAGTGTTAAGGGGGAAGTAATGTCAGGACACGGGTCCTGTACCCTCAGAACTAGGCTAGGCAAGGACTACGGCCAAGGGCCGGGCTAGGCAGTGTGGACAAGGGATCCGTCTAGGGCAAGGGGGAAGTAATGTCAGGACACAGGTCCTGTACCCTAAGAACTAGGCTAGGCAAGGACTATGGCCAAGGGCCGGGCTAGGCAGTGTGGATAGGGGATCCGTTTAGGGAAAGGGGCTAGGAGCCCACCTATAAAGGGAGGTTGGGAGGAGGATCTAGGAGAGCCTAGTTGCCTAGTTTCTTACAGCCATAGCTAGAGATAGAGAATGAGAGTATAAAAAAAATGAAAAAGGTGCATGAGTTGAGACTCAAAATAGGAAACAACACAATCAATTTTTATTAATTAAAGCATGACTACAACTATTTCTTATATGCTTAAATCCTTGATATTTACCTTGAATAGAGGTAGGTGATTGGCCACAAGTTTGGGAGATTATTTGGGTCTCCCTTGATCAGAGTCAAACCACTAAAGCTAGGAACAAGGACTGTATAACTTGGATTTGAAACCTCTTTGATGTTCTAGAGGATATACAAACACTACTCATAGGTGAAGGCTTACAAATCCAACAATCCTCCCCTTAAGCCTAGATAGACACCCTAGGGGTCCATCTCAAAATATGTAAGTAGCATGTGAGTTCACCCAAAGAGGCTTATATCATTCAAAGAGTTATATAATTACATGTAAAAGAGGGGTTAGAAAATGAAAGTTTTTGAAAAACGTTATAGGTTTATGAAACTAAAGGGGTTTTTAAACTCATGGAGAAGTGTGTGTGTGTGTGTGTGTTGGGGGGGGGGGGGGGGGGGGGGGGGGGGGGCACTTTATAAATACCTCTTGAACACATATACTATGGGTATTTTTGAAAGATGAACCTCCTAGGGGTAGACACTCTAGAATGTGATTTACAAGTCCTATCCTTGAACAAGGAAGCAGATCAAAAAACTTATTTACAAACAAAAAGAGGTAGGACAAGCCATCCTACATGGATGCACACTTCATTGACAATACCTAACAAGTCTAACTCAGGGATGCCAACAGAAAAACTCAAAGACTTACCCTTAAAACAAGACTAGGTACAATGAAGGATCTCCAGCAAAATAAGAGTGCGGCAAAGACTATGAGGTGATCTTAGCTCTTGGACACTATGGGACCTTGAGGGCAGTATGTAAACCTTGTACATTATATATTTTGGTTCTTAATTTAATTGATTTTTTTTTGGATTGACACTTCCATCGAGATTTGTCTTGTTTGACCTTTGGATCACTATTTATAAAAGTTGATAACACTCCATTGCTGATTGTATCTCTGCATAATGAAATTTTGGATGTGTGCCCAAGACAAGTGGCTGAGGGGTGGCCTTATCATAAATGCCAATGTCTAGATCCGCTTCAATAAAAGTCTGATTTTGTGACATTTTATCATCCTTAAGCGTGACATATAACGCTAATAACAAATGCATTGCTTTTGGGTATGGTTAACAACTACATAATACTATATTGATATGATTTGAGTGTAAAAGCTCAAAGCCTTTCACATTTTGATACTCTTAACAAAATAATGTGTTGTTAGTGGAAACAACCATCAGAAACCTTCATAACTATCAATTTTCATACCAATTGTTGTACCTTAGCTATGGTGGATAGTAGCAACAACACACCATACCTAGAGAGGGAATGGGAGAGTAAAGAGAGAGAGAAAGAAGCACAATAATTTGAGACTCAAAATAGGAAACTAAACTCAAAAAATAATTCCCCATCATCAAAAATTGTGAGTGATAATCGAATTAAAGACCAAAAAAGATACATAGGAAGCCATGCTCCATCCGTTGCATGCCATCTGCCAAAACATACCACGCCTCAACCATCCTATACTTATATTCCATTGGTTGATAAAGATCATCACCCTGAGACCATTAGTAACAAATACGAACTTAAGTTGACTTGGGGTTTCCACCAAGAAGTTACCTCTCCCACAACACCCCCTTTGACCGCCAAGCCAGACCATAGGATACATAACGCTGAGAGAAAAGAAAAAGAACTCTCATAATCATTCATTTCATTTGTTATTTTTCTTTTGTTTGAGTAAAGTTAGAGTGTTGGTTACCGTGCCCAAAATTTGAACAATGTGGCTAATTAGATCAAGCTTCAGGTTTTGAATGCCACCTACATTTGAGCCAAATTGACAAGATTTAATCGTTGTCCCTTCATCGGGGCAAACAAGCTCTTCTACCTTGTCTCCCTTCTCTATAGTCGATTTTTTTGACTCTTTGATAATCTCACAATCAGACAGTTTGAGAGGATCGAAATGTTCCTCTTGCATCTCTAGTGGGGGGAACCCTTCCCTTCAGTCTTCTCTATGAAAGTTTGGTCTAATTCTTTGGCGATATCTTCCGGCCTTGGATTATCTGTAGAAGGCTTGATCTCCCTACTGACCCGTCTCTCCGGGAGATTCACTATTAGTAATGGGGGGATGTCACCTGCGTGCATCAAAATTAGAGAAACCCCCTTATGTACGGTATCTTACTTGCTAATCTACCCCCTACATACGGACAAGATACGGACTTCTTGCAGTGAGCCATCCCCCATCATATGTATTTTGTACGGAATGTAATGACCCACTATTTTATGTATACTAGTAACATAACAATTTTAGAAGCACATGCTTTTGCAAAAATACATGTTAACACTAGAATGGTAACCTAACAGGATATAAAAGTGTCCTTTCAGGGTTTTGGAAAAAAAATTCCAAAACCATAGTAGATCCACTCATTTTGAAAAATCCTTTCATGAGCTTATAGTTCAATAACTACTACATATGGAAAAAATGAGAAACTTGTAATTTCTCTCATCCCTTGGTCACTACAAGCCTTCGAAGTTGATGGACCAGTGCATTTTGCCCAAAACAGCAATTTCTTACAGCTGATTGCATATAAATAAGAGTGAGGATTTTTGTAGGACCTGAGATAAAATGCCCCATTAACTTCAATGGGTTGGTGACCAAAACATATGGTTTCTTTTACCTCACTAATTTTTTTTGGGCAAAAAAAATAGGTACAAAAAAGCTGCATTTTTGCCATTCTGCGGACCTATCATCAAAGTTTCTATAGTCATGCTCAATACAGATACTATATACATGTTTTCTTAGTTTACTTTGGGCCTTTGGATTCGAAAGGAGCCATCGAGCATGTCAAAAGGATAATGGATCTCTTACAATTAGAACGTTGGGGGCAATGATAAAGTGCTAAATACAGCAAACATTAAAAAACTGGGTTTACCATTATGACCTCTAGAAACCCATAGAAACTACTCAATATCTAGCCAAGTTTTAGTCTATGATTAGATATGGTTACTACCTACAAAATACACACAATTGGCCTAAGAAGCTAGCAATATTGAGAAAGTTATACTTGCTACTCTAAAATGTATCGTATTCTTCAGCAATCAAAAAACTCAACCATCATCAAATACTACGCTATATAGCATATTAGGTCACCCTTTTCTTGGGCTCCCACATGGGATTTTCATCACATAATTTCTTTTTCCAAAAAAACTGTCCACCTCATCTTGGGCTCCCATGTGGATTTAAGCATTATCTTACACATTAAAATCAGACACATTTTCAATAGAGTCAAAGTAATCTAACTTCAAAGTGGTGGTATGACCTGCATATCATAGTACGTAGGAAACCTCCAATCACATAGTCTAATCACACGATTACCAAAAGGCCATGTCCACATCGATAGGAGATCATGTACAAAACAAACACAAAATGAAAACATAAAAGTAGCCTACCAAATCAACTTAAGAACCCTCAAAACCAAACTACATTCCAAGTGCTAGTATGTCATGCTTCTCATACTACACAATCAACAAAATGGCATGTCCATATCATATGGTTGCCTTGTACATAAACTACATAAATCAAAACATAAAAATGAAATGTCTAAAGAGAGTTTCCTGCACCCCTTAATCAACATTTCACTGGTCCACATGCCATGTCGAACAAACATCTTTCATAGAGCACATCATCTTTTTATGCTAGTCCTATCTAGGTACTGAGCACAATTCTAAGTCAACATTTTCAAAGCGTAGTCATCCCTCATCTTTGCCACTTGCATCCAGCATAAGTATCAACTTGTAAGATTCAAAATAGTTACGCTTAGAATTAGCAAATAAATATAGCTCTTTATTGTACAAACCAATCGCATGAACTTTTCTCTTACACATGCTTGAATCTAATTTTCAAATGAAGTCAATTTACCTTTCACATACTCATTGAATACCTTGTAGTCCTTAGCATCAAGCTGGTATTTCTTAGTCTCCAAATCATACATCAAGTTTACAAGTGAAATTATAGACTCCAAGGATACACATTGATTGTCCACAAGATTTCATGTATAGCTCCTTGCACCCTTAGCTTTTTGATACCATGCAAGATGTATCTCTACATTTGCAGGCCAGTCAAGAAGATCAATAGGATCCCTGATCTCTTTCATAGTAGTTCCCGCTTTTCTTCTCATACACACAACTCTTCCAAGATACATGTACCTTTATCTGCACTTTTGCTAGTGCTACAGATCTTTCCTTTCCTCTTGCACCTTGTGTCATCTTTGGAAGACAAACACTCAAATAAAACAACACAATTTGAGCCTACTACAAGAGAAGTTCCTGTTTAAAACCTGATCTTTTTATCTATTGAAGAATAAATCCCACTTTTCACCCGTTTTAGTATGTCCTTAGATAGAGTTGGATTTCTATTTAATTGACTCACAAGAGTACTCTTACACATTTTCTTGCCATCTATCTCTACAAAAGAACAAAAATGGCTCTAAACTTTCTCCTCTTCATCAACTATCTCATTAAACACATGGTGTAACTCACATTCTGCGACTATCACGTCATCTTTGTCACATGTTCTTAACTCATTTTCACCTTCCTCTATTCCAAGAGGAACGTCATCAACAACTCCATAATCCAAAATTGGTCATCATCATTGGAAACATCTTCAAGATCTCTATCTTGCCATGTGTCATGGCACCAAGAGATATCGTGAATGCCTAGTATTTTGCACACATCCTTCACTTCACAAAAGCCCTCTCTTAAAGCTCGTACTATGTACTCATCACAACATACGGACATGTAGTCACCAAGATTGGCAAATGGAACGCCAGGTGCATGATTCATTACAGTCCATATGCTTTCTTGCTTAGAGTGTGCTGCTGCAAAAACAAGCATGGAGCTTAATTCAATCTTGGCAATCCTGTTGACCACACCAACACTGTTTAACAAATCAACTCCACCATAAATCCTCTCATTTCCAACCATACCGCCAACTTTGCTAAAGAAATTTTCACAAGTGTCTGACCGCGTTGTAGACAAAGGAACTTCTAGATGTGTATGCTTTTCTCTGAATAGCTTGATTAGAAGAACTACAAAGTGGCAAGAGAGCTGAATATCAAGGAATGTTTCTTTGCTTATGAAATTCTACTTAAGAGTGTATATCGCTTGTTTCATGATCCAAGTGCGCCACATCCTGAGAAGACAACATTAGATATTTCTTACAAAATGAATAACTATTGTCTTATATTAATGGCAAACATAAAGAATGACACCTTGTCTAAACATTGAGTACCTGAAAAAGAAGGAAACCTTACTTGAAGCTTTCACTCTCTCAAATAATGAGAGAGTTGAAGACAAAAAAATATCAATATATGAAGCTATTATTGAAAGATACATTCTTGTTCCAAGTGTTCTTTCTTGCTGAAATTGACTTCCAATGCGCAAATCCTTTAGAGGCACTTGCACCTTACGTCCTGCCAATCTCCAATTTTTCCTATCCTTTCTCTCCACATCACCCTTGCAATCCATGCTCATCAACCTTAAAATGTTGATATACAAGAGCAACATGATTCAATGTAGCGATATCCTTGCCAAGGACAAGTCTTCTAGAAGCATTATCTAAAGGGTTAACCAAAATTTTCCCATTATGAATGAAGTTCGAGTCATGCAATCCCAAGAAACTTCCATCATAATATATGCTCGTTGTTAATGGCCACCCCTTCCAAGGAATAGAGAATCAAATACCCACTTGAGAAGTGTATTCATCTCTCATGAGTTTCCTTCTTCAAGCATCCCCATCAGAAGCATGACCAATTAAAGGACCTACAATGTTTTTAAGATGCCGATTCCAAAGCAATGCTACTGCATCCCATTGTGCTTTGATGAAATTTGAATTAAATTGATTACATGTCAACTGGACCACCATGACAACATTTGGTAGGCAATAAATAAGTGGATTTGGAATAAGAACCCGTGCATAGTGAGCAATAATATTAGCATGGAATGCCTCAACAACGTTGTTGTACCCGGCTTCACTAGAACCAACGACCACCACAAAATCTGGTACACAATTGTGTTCTTGTTTCCTTCCACAAAAGCCGACAAGTTCATCGTCCCTTGCATTCCACCTAACCATCCTCTTTATAGCAGTCTCATATTTGGCAATAATTATAGGAACACTGCCTATCGGGATGTTGTTTCTACTTATTTGATGCTTGTAAACCTCATCCACATGTTGAAATATATCCTCCCTGACCCCTGTTTTATAACATATGGACTTCCTTGTTGCCCTCATGGTGGTTGAAATATGAGGTCCCCCAAGGCTCAAAGAGAGAAAGTTGTGCATTCTTGTACCTCCCCACAATTTAACAGCCTCAAAGAGACTCTTTGTTGTGTCAAAATATCTCTTGCCTCGGGGATCTCTTCCAATGTTCTGCAAGATATCCATGAGAAATATCCACAATTCTTGCTTTCCCTCAAACAAACCAAGGTTGTTCTCATTGATTATATCCATGCAAACTTTTTCACATCTCCTCTTCCCAAAGCTTCGGAGACAGTATCATGAAGGTTCCTGACTCTTACACTTAATGCAACAACTTTGGTTTTTGTGAACCACATTTACTTGTTAAGTCTTCGAACTAGGATACACCTAGATCGTGCTATGCCAAGAATCTTTAAGTTAGTCATGTAATCAAGTCTTCTGCCGAAACCTGTAAAGCCCTCGACTATGTGTTGCCTAGGATTGGTGATAGACTCTCATCCAAAAATCTTGTTCCTTGTAGAATGGAGGCACAATTGAACACATTATCCCATCAAATGGCATTCCCAGTATTCTTATTCTGCTACAACTTTTGTGACGAAAAGTTCTAGATATGTCGATGACGCATTGATCCTTATATAACGTTGCTATGGTGTTTGGTTCACAAAACCAATTTGCCCCCCCTCTACTATCATCTAAAAATGGTTTTAGGTCAATTGTGGTTCCTCCAATGTGAATGATTTTTGCCAAAATCCCCAACATAGTGCTGAATATATCTTTTCTTCTATTCGGAAAAAAAAGGAAAACAAAGAACAACAAAAGTCTGTTTTATAAAAAATTGCTTCAGAAGTGGTACAAGAAAAAGACAGAGAGGTACTTAGAATGGCATGCCTTCACCTTCATTTCTTTCTGGTGCACTTGATGACTTCTCGAAACATACTAGCAAGGAGAACACACATTCATCAAGCTTGTCAACAAAAGATCTACGATACTAATGAAAATGTCAATAATGCAATTTACCTGAGATTGGTTTGAAAAATCTAGTCAATTCCTTCTGATGGTCATCAGGCACCGGGAACTTACTTGGACAACCAACCTTCTTTGTCCCTTTGTGTGAACTTGGAGCACTAGCTTGAATATGCACCTTTGACTTTGTGTGGTCTATCATGCATTGTTTGATAGACCCTCTCTTTGGAAATAGGGGGATCCATTTTCCATCAACATTGCACTTTATACAGACTTTAGAGGTAGACTTATAGTCATCAATTGTCTCAAGCACCAATTCAACTTCTAATTTCCTCTCTTCTGCAAATGCATTGACCTCCTCCATTGCCTCAACCACCTTCTCTTTGTTTCTAGCAATAATATGATCCTCTAGGCTTGCAGTGTTGGAGTCCAACCTTTTTGCTTCATGGAACCTCATGAATTGCATGTGACTTATGGTCTTTAAGTGTGAATTCATAAAATTGTATATGGTATCTGGACCTCCCTGCCCATATGCGATCTCGCATCCTTTGCACCAAATTTGAAACAGAGTCCTCCCATCTTTATCAATTGACATTAGAGTAAACCTATCAGAGTGCCCTTTGAATCGCAACTTCTCTTTGGCAGTCTTCACATCTCGTTCCCACTTCTTGACTTGGGAGCGTGTAGCAAGAATTCTCTTCATACGAACTTCTCCTTCTCTCTCTTCCACAGAAGCATCCGCAAGGAACTAAAGGGACATGTCTCACTTGTTGCTACCTGACATGTTGAGGATCTCCCATCCACCTCATTGGATGCACTGCTAGAATCTACCCTAGGGTGCTTTGCAGGGGATGCAGCACCAATTTTGTACTCTATTGTCATCTCATCACTGGTCACCTTCCATATCTCCTCTTGTTTTTCACTTATTGGTAACATGCGCGAGTCTCCCAGAAATCTATAGTTATTTGAAGCTAAACCACCAGAGTCGATCTCTTCTCTAGTCTCCCTATATGTAGCTCCCTCTCTCCCCATAACAAAACCAAGTGTGTTTGTTTTCCTTGTCCCTTCATTGAGGTTACTCACAATCTCTTTGATGGTCATACCCGAGTCTGCTTATCCGTAAAGACAAGCCCCATTCATAAACATGAATAATTGCAAACAACTACATAATTTGTAACTACATCTGCACTCACAATTTCCATCTCTGCTACTTCAAAACAACTTGAAAAGAAAGGAATGAAAGAAAACCTAACGGTATCACACACCTAGCTTAAGACTTAATGTAGATTCATTATTGAGTTAATACAACACTACCACTCAAAATTTTGAGTATAACCCAGAAAAAAGGATTGAAGCATATTAAACTCTTTGAGACTCAAGCATATAAAACACTTTAAGCATATGAAATTCTTTGAAACTCGAGCATATAAAAAAATTTAAGCATATAAAACAAAGGGTTTACAAGCTCCAATAGAGGGTGTTTTCCAAATTTCTACAGACTATCACTAAGCCAATGCTCTTGCAAAATCTTAGCTAGATTTTGAGCTTGCCTTGAAAAAGAATCGACAAAGATTTAGTGTAATTACCAACAAAAGAAATGCATCTTTGATGACCGACCAAAAGAAAGTTACACTTTTGTTGGCTAACATCTTGCTTCAAGGCAAAAGAGTTTAACTCAATAAAAGGCTGGCATCATCTCTACCAATGGCCGCAGACATTTGTTCCCATCCAAGTGCATGTGGGTTAAGTCTGCATACAATTCTTCAAATGATTTTATATTTTTTCTTATAGAAGATACCTAGCTTTTACAATATCTTGAATATGGTATGCTTCACTTGATGAACGAGATGCTAGCCAATCGGTATTGTATTCCATAGGCAACTCCCTACAATACTTGACCATTTGATCAATAAGCCATGCTAAATGCATAGACATCAACCTCTCTGTTATACACATGGTCATTATGTGTGTCCTTCAATAGCTCTGGAGCAATCCAAGGTTTAGGCTTATGGGCTTATACATATTGTGTATCTATATCTTTGGCACACTTACTCTTCTCTCTTTCTGCACGCTAAGCCAAATCCCAAGCCTTGAGCTTTATCAACTGAACACCTTCGAGAAGAGCTTCATATAAATCATGGGCGCACTTTTCCAAGTTATCAATGATACTATAAGCATACTGGGAGCTTTGTCTTTGCTTATAACAAAGGTTTCCTTGGAGACCTCACTTACAATTGCTTTTTCAAGCATTTTGTCTATGAGTGTCTCATTTTGCACAATACTTTGCACCTGCTTCTCCGGTAATTCACTAATTACCTTGCAGAGAGTTGACCTTAGAGACTGAAGAAATGCCTTCTTCTTACCATTTTCCATAATGACTATAGTCATTGACACATAATGACTATATAGATATCCTACTTATAGATATCCTATTAAAAAAAAGAAGCATTCAAGTCAACCTACATACTTATAGATATTTTTTATTCTATTTCAAACTATTACATCAAGGCTCCTGCATTAACCTAATGTGACACATTGATATATCATATTTCACTTTGAAAGCTAGAAGAACTCAAGGTGAAAATTGATAGCTCAAGATGGCTCACCCGGTCAAGCCATATGACCATGTGAAAAATTGAGACTATATTTGTAATTATATACAAAATAAAGACATTGTGTAAGTGTGACACATAGACCCAAGGTATGCTAGACATGTCTTGACAAGAAACTATAGCTCAAGATAACATACCCGGTCAAGCCATATGACCATGTGGGAAATTGAGACTATAGAATTTGTAACTGCATGGAAAAAAAACTAATTGTCTTAAAAACTTTAACGCTTTTTATCGTAAAAAGAGGCACAACTACACATTTGGTAAGAATGGATAGCTCAAGAGACCCAATCAAGCCATATGGATAGCTAGAAGAATTGAAGGTAGAAATTGATAGCTCAAGATGGGACACCCGATCAAGACATATTACCATGTGACAAATTGAGACTACATTTGTAATTATATACAAAATAAAGACATTGTGTATGTGTAACACATAGACCCAAGGTATGCTAGACGTGTCTATATTTGTAATTATATACAAAATAAAGACATTGTGTATGTGTGACACATAGACCCAAGGTATGCTAGACGTGTCTTGGCAAGAAACTATAGCTCAAAAAAACACACCCGGTCAAGCCATATGACCATGTGGGAAATTGAGACTATAGAATTTGTAACTACATGTAAAAGGAACTAATGATCTTAAAATCTTTAACACTTTTTATCGTAAAAATAGGCACAACTACACATTTGGTAAGAATAAATAGCTCAAGAGAATACTTTAACCATATAAAACACAAGGTTTACAAGCTTTGACACAAGGCATTTTCCAAGTTTCCAAGTATTTTTTTATTGAACACCTTTCACTATGGTAGATGGAATCGTTATTTAACAAAATAGCAATATACATCATATATACATAGTCTGCATTGTTTAGTGGAGAGTTGAACTCTCTAATGGACATTGAAAACTAAAATAATGCATTCTAATTTTCATAGGTTATCACTAACTTGCAAAATCGAGGCTGGATTTCGAGCTTGCCGTGAAAGACAACATGTGACAAGATTTAGTGTAACTACCGATAGATGCTTCAGACTATGATCTAAAAGCCGGTTTAGGGTTTCGGGTTGCTGGCAGACTTTGGGCTTGCGAGGGTGGAACATCCCCGACAGATGCTTTATGACCCCTATGTTGGAACCTCAACCTTCTGGGCGTCAGATCTCATCCAAGGATGCTACGACCATCACGTAGATATCTGGAGCCTCGGGGTCCTCCTCTACCTCATGTTCACTGAAATCATGCCCTTCATCCATCACCTTTCTCATGATGCCTCCGACAAATACATCCATGCTTCCATCTTCTCCAAAAATCTCTCTCTGGATGGGTCCATCCTTCCTGCCTCAACTCAGGACCTTCTCAGAGGCATGCTTTGCAAGGACCCCCCCACATCGCATCACCCTCCAGCAATTCTTGCATCATCCTTGGGTTGTCCTCAGCGTCTTGAACTGTGGTTGGAATCCTAGTGCTGCTGATACCCTGGACCTGCATTTCGTCGAGAAGAGCCCTACTCCAAACGCTGCAAAAAAATTCACATTGCTGGCTGTCATGTATTAGCTCAAGCTGACGTAGCTGTGCAGCCCAACTCATCAAAGAGAGAACCTGTAATTCATGGTCCCTTAAACCATAATATTATTGAGAAGAGAACTATGCAAAATGCAGATGGAATAAATATACATACTCCATCGAGGACATCTGTGCATTCATGTGCATCGGCTCAAGTTGCGGAACCCAAGGTAAAGAAAGAGCCAGTTTTAGTGTCCAACACTACAAACCATATTCATACATGCGTGGTGCGGCCAGTAGTAGGACACCCATCTTCCACCATGAATGTCACGCCTCTTGGCGGCCTCACACCAGTAGTAGCAGCCACACTAGCGGGGCAAAATATGTCATATATGCCGGGAAACAGTAATAGCATTGCAAATAATGATGAGGTGGACAATGAGTTTCCCAGGTTTACAAGGGTAAAGCGACAACAAGTTGAAGTTCCATCAGCTAAATGCCATCGGTAGCATTGGCGAGTCATGGAGGCTCATCAAAAAGGGTCAGGAGGCCACATACCCACCACCAAAAATTATACCTATGGAGCGCCTCCTCCTTGCATCCACTAGCGGTACACTAAAAGAATATACCTAGATGAATTCAGGATAATCCCAGAATCACCCTTGGAGGAAAGTGCAAGGTATAGACCATGGTAGTCACCCACAAGACAATATAACCATCAGCTCCATCATGCATAGTAATGACTAAATACCACGACATCCCCACTAACGTCGTCGGTGCTCAATAGTGGGTGTAGAACTAGGTACTAGCATATGCTCCCTAACACAACACACATCGCACGCACGCACACATGAGCATACATCAACACAAAGTTCAGCATACTGAGTTTCTGTCATGACTCCGGAGATCAAGGGTAGACTCAGCCATAATGAAGCCTAGCACCAAAAGAAGAATTAAGTTGGAAAAATTAGCACAAAAATGAGGTAGCTGATAGGGCATATGCACCACAAAAGATAGAAAGAATTAGCACAACATCAAATGTTCGTAACTCGGATGAAAACTTCACAATGTGAAGTTTGCATGTCCACTAGATGACTAAAAAATATACCTAGATGAATCCAGGATAAGCCCAGATTCACCCTTGAAGGAAAGTGCAAGGTATAGACCCATGGTAGTCACCGACAAGACAATATAACCATCAGCTCCATCATGCATAGTAATGATTAAATACCATGACATCCCCACTAGTGTCATCAGTGCTCAATAGTGGGTGTAGAACTAGGTACTAACATATGCTCCCTAACACAACACACACCACACGCACACACACATGAGCATACATCAACACAAAGTTCATTGTACTGAGTTTCTGTCATGACTCTGGAGATCAAGGGCAGACTCAGCCATAATGAAGCCTAACACCAAAAGAAGCATTAAATCGGAAAAATTAGCACAAAAATGAGGTAGTTGATAGGGCATACATACCACAAAAGATAGAAAGAATTAGCACAATATCAATTGTTCGTAGCTCAGATGAAACCTTCACAATGTGAAGTTTGCATGTCCACTATATGACTAAAACATATACCTAGATGAATCCAGGGTAAGCCCAGATTTACCCTTGAAGGAAAGTGCAAGGTATAGACCCATGGTAGTCACCCACAAGACAATATAACCATCAGCTCCATCATGCATAGTAATGACTAAATACCATGACATCCCCACTAACGTCGTCAGTGCCCAATGGTGGGTGTAGAACTAGGTACTAATATATGCTCCCTAACACAACACACACCGCACGCACACAACATGAGCATACATCAACACAAAGTTCAATGTACTGTGTTTCTATCATGACTCCGGGGATCAAGGGCAGACTCAGCCATAATGAAACCTAGCACCAAAAGAAGCATTAAATTGGAAAAATTAGCACAAAAATGAGGATTCTATTTTTGTGCTAATTCTATTGCACCTGACGTGCCTCCCGACTTCCCTCCACCCTCACAACACCTTCTCTGACTTAACATCAGTGTAGAGATAGAGAGAGTTGGTCGTCCAGTGCACACACAATTGACACTTAGCTTGTCAATTGTGCCCACAGAGATGGATCCTCCCACCCATCTGTCATCCCCTCCTCTACTTCCCTCGTCAACGTCAGTGCACACCCCACAATCCTCGTCAACATTTGGCATCTCCCATGCTGAGAGAGATAGAGGCAATCATGGGCCACACACCTGCCTTTTACTTCTCCTTGTCAATCCGCTACCTCCTAGCCTTCCACTCGCTGCCCACAACTATGTATGCTTGAGCCGCTCGCACGCACACAACCACAAGCTCTACCCGGCCATCTTCTGACACATACCACTTACTAGCACATCAATAAAGAATACTGGGCAAGCCTCCAAGGTGGAACTCTAGTATAGTTTTGAGGTTTTTTCAATGTATTGTCAAGGCATGTAAAAATAATCCCTATAGACTTGACATTATCATTTTTGTGTAGATAGAAAGTATTGACTTTGATAAACATCCATAAATACCTTGTTAGATCAGAGGCTCTGAGGGAGGGGAGAGATGCCTTGCAGGGTGCTACTGCCAGTATAGCCAACATAAGAGTATACCACTGGCTATGGAGTTTGGAAGCGCTCGTGACGCAACTGCTAAGAGGGCGCAGTAGACCAAGAACACCACCGCACGCAGTGCGCAAGACACTAAGCAGCTCGGGAGAGGCCCAGCACCTTGTCTGCGACTCGCGAGGGAGAGAGCAAGGACAAAACCCTAAACCTTCAGCTATGTCTATCGTTGATGCCCAAATTCTTCAAGCATATATGTATTTCCCAATGTGTGCCCAAATGCAATCATCCACGTAGCATAGATGCAATCCAGTGCTCGGGAAAAATGTGTCTTGACTTAATATCGTGCCTTACTCAATTTCAAAAATGCCGGTTGACAGTGAGGGGGAGAGGAGAAATTCCGTCCCACAATAGAGAAAAATAGTGTAACAACGTGAAAAATAAATATAATTTTCTAGAATTTCCTCTTGGCAAATTCAAGAAAAAGAATTCTGTAGGTTTGGATAAATGTGTTTTCTCGAGCACTAACGTAATCGCTTGCCAAGAGCGTCACACAAGACCGCGGTCCCAGAAAAACCCCACGGTGCCCATGAACCCAGTCTCTGTGTGTGTGTGTGTGTGTGTGTGTGTGTGTGTGTGTGTGCAAGTGCTTGCAAGCATGTCTCTGTGCAAGTGCTTGTTCAGGCTATGTGTGAAGTTGCGCTCTCTCTAGTGCCCACTTCGCTAACCGCCCAATAGCAGCCTGTGACACTGCGCGCGCGTGTGTGTGTGTGTGTTAAATAATGCTCTCTACTCGTACAAAGCCTCTTCACTGTCGCAACGAAGGACCAACATTTGGAAATGCTCAAAAGTTGGAGAAAAAAAATTTTTGTTGAGTCAAATTTGCATGAAGATTTCTAGACGTAGGCTGGATTTACACGATGCAACGAAGGAAGAGGGCTAGAGGTGACTTGGATCTTCTCTATGTTCACATCGTGCACTTGAGGGATGCTTGGATTAATCTTATGTTGCCCTTGTATTCAAACGGCGGTGATAGAAAAGATCGATCTCGTGCATCCCCTATGCTCAAATAGTGCAGGTAGACGATGCTTGAATACCATCATGTTGCCATGAAAGGTGGTGAAACAAACATAGAGTGAAAATCTATGTTCTCACGATGTGTCATTTTTACATTTGAACTAGCATAATAAATACCAACTTTAACATTCTTCATCCCTCTTGTAGACATGTAGTAGTGTTAGTGTGTATACGCGCTTCACCAGGGGCACTTTTCTCCGACTGGGTTTTTCCCCCTAGACATCTGGTGTGAAAGGACACCTTATCTCTTAGGGTTTCATATAAGCTTTGTAGCTCTGAGTTTGTACATACTCTATTATTCTAATACATAGAGATAGACTACAGAGATCTCGTACACAAGCTCTGTGTCTTCTCCTTCTTCTTCTCCATCTTCTTCCTACTCTGAGTTGTTGTCTTCCTTCTATTTCCTGTTTCATCATCTTCAACAATTGGTATCAGAGCAAGGTGATTTCCAGAGCCTCTACTTGCATTTTCGCGTCCGCGCGCGCAATTGCAGTTTTCAGGCAGTTTTCGGAAAATTTGCTCGTGGGAGCATCCTCGACGTTCCGGGAGTATTCTGATCAGGTGACCTGCGGTTTTACCCCCCTTTTGAAGCCGTTAGAGCCCTCAGAATTTTGTTCTAAGCAGCGTAGCAGAAGTTACTTTTCGGAAGCGTTTAGATCAAGAGGGTGTGCTTTTTGACAGATTTTCTTCAGGTAAACAGTACTTTTGGGAAGCAGCTTGTCTTAGCTTTGTGCTGAGATTTTGTGTAGAGTTTTGCTTGCATTGGAGAGGAGATTTGTGAATCTCTTGGAGGTTCTTTTGCTCTCTTGTGTGCATCCACAATATGGCTCAATCTACGGAGAAAGAGATTTTTGGTGCGTTTACATCCGAAGACAAATTGGATGGTACCAACTATTCTCTTTGGTCTTTTATGGCCAAAAATGTTTTGGTTGGTAAAGGATTGTGGGATTATGTATCTGGAGATGAAGTTCGTCCGGGTAGCATTGCACCTGCCACGCCTGGTCGTGGTGCAGCTGTTGGTGCAGGACCCTCACAAGTCACTCCAGAGCAAAAGAGATGGGATACTAAAGATGCACAAGCTATGGCTGTGATTGCCTTAACCATAAAGAAAACAATCACACCACATATCAGATCTTGCAGAAATTCTGAGGATGCTTGGAACACTCTGCAAGCTATGTTTGGAGGAAGAAACGCTGCCAGAATAGAGTTTTTGAAGAAACAACTTGACAAAATATAGATGGACGAAGGTGACGATATCATCGAGCATCTTACAAAAATCAGGGATCTTAAAGAGCAATTGCTTAGCATTGATGAAGTGATTCCATACAAGGACTTGGTTTCTAAAACACTCAATTCACTACCACCATCTTATTTGACTTCTCAGACTTCTTTGACTCTGTCTTTGCGAGCTAATCCTGAGCCTCTTCGTTTTGAAGAGTTAGTGGCTTTGCTATTGCAGGAGGATCAATCACGTAAGAACAAGTCTTTACAGGTGGATGGTATGGATCATGCTCTTGTTGTACAGAACAAAAACAAGGGTAAAGAGAGTGCTTATCACTCCAAGTCTGGTGCAGGACAGTCTTCAGAGAAGTCTAAAGGTGATTCCGACAAGTCCAAGAAGAAAGGTAAATTTCACTACTGCAAGAAACCTGGTCACTACATTCGTGAGTGTAAAAAGCAAATTGCTAAAGAAAAGAAGAAAGACTCAAGTTTGGTTGTTTTAGCTTCTAGTGATTCTTCTACAGCTAAAGAAGAGTCTGCAAACTTTGTGCAGGATTCTTATGCTTTCGTAGTATGTTCATATTTTTCTGCTTACAGTGTTGACGAGACACAAATGATTTGGTACTTTGATAGTGGTGCATCCAGGCATATTACTTCAAGGAAGGATTTGTTTTGTTCATTGGATGCAGCTCCAACAGGAAAGAAGGTGACATGTGCAAATAATGCTTCTTATCCAATCAAAGGCGTTGGTAAGATTTTGATTACCATTTCAGATGGTTCAGATTTATGCTTGCTAGATGTCTTATATGTTCCAAGGATCAAGGAGAATTTGTTGTCTGTATCCTCTCTTGCAAAAAATGGTCTTCGGGTCATTTTTGAGGATGACAGATGTGTTGTACGAGATCGAGAGAATGGTTATTCTCTTATCACTACAGGTACGCTGGAAAATGGACTATTTGTGCTAGATCGTTATGAAAAGCAGATTCAGGTATGTATTGCAGAAACAAAGACTCGGGCCATGCAGGATGCTGAGTTGTGGCATGCTAGATTTGGGCATGTTGGTTATGGCAGTTTGATGACTTTACAATGTCATAATATGGTGCATGATTTGTCTTTATTGGAGATGCCACCAAGACATATATGTGAAGGTTGCGTTCTTGGAAAGATGCACAGATTTACATTTTCGCAGGATGGTTCAGTTAAAGGGACACGAAAGTTGTACATAGTGATGTATGTGGTCCTATGAGGACGCCATCTATAGGAAACAACCTTTATTTTGTGACCTTCATTGATGAATTTTTCAGGTTTTGTTGGGTGTATCCACTCAAAGCAAAGTAAGATGTGTTTGCAGTTTTTCAACATTATGTTGCCATGGTTGAAAATGAAACAGGTTGCAAAGTACAGACTCTTCGTATCGATCGAGGAGGTGAATACATGTCAGGTGCATTTAAGGATTTTTTGGGAAAGAAAGGCATTAAACACCAATGCACTATGCCATACACACCACAACAGAATGGTGTTGCAGAAAGGAAGAATAGGTCTTTAATGGAGACGGCTAGATGTATGCTCAAGGCTAAGAGTTTGCCTCATAAGCTATGCATGGAGGCAGTTGCTTGTGCAGCACATGTTTTGAACAGGTGTCCTACTCGTGCCTTGAAGACCATTACTCCATATGAAGCTTGGTATGACAGAAAACCTTCAGTCAGTTATCTTCGTGTTTTTGGTTGTCTTGCTTATGCTCACATCCCTCAGCAGTTACGTGGGAAGCTTGATGATAAGGCAATCAAATGTATATTTGTGGGGTACAGTAGTGGAAGTAAAGGTTATAGACTTTACAATCCTGCTACAAACAAGATTTTTGAAAGTCGTGATGTAATTTTTGCAGAAACTACTGCTCAACCTATGGTTTCTTTTGATGTACCTCATATGCAAACACATGATGTATTTGAAGTTTTGCTTCTTTCTTTTATGGAGAATCAAGAATCACAACAGGTTGATAATCTTGATCAATCTTTTGATTAGCATGTGACACCTCATTATGTAGAGGAAATTGTGCGTGAAGAGCAAGAAGTTCTCAGGGAAGAAAGAGCCTTGCCTAAATGGGTTCAAAAAACTTTGCAGGATAGCAAGTTGGATACACCGTTGCCACGAAAAACACGTGTTGGTACTACTTTTGGCAGAGAGCAAGTAGATTTGGCTTGCTTTAGCACTCTTTGTGATGCAGATGAGCCTGATTCATTTTAACAAACCTTAGAGTGTGTTCAGTGGAAAGATGCTATGCAGCAAGAAATTGATTCTATTCATAAGAATCATACATGGGATCTAGTGGACTTGCCTACAGGTAAAAAGCCTATTGGTACAAAGTGGGTTTTTAAGGTAAAAAGGAAACAAGATGGTACTGTTGACAGGTACAAAGCAAGGCTTGTGGCAAAAGGCTATGCGCAATAGAAAGGCATAGATTATGATGAAACCTTTGCTCCTACTTCTCGTGCGTCCACAATTAGATCACTAGTTGCAATCGCTACTCATCATGGTTGGAAAGTGCATCAGTTGGATATCAAAACTGCTTTTTTGAATGATGTGCTGCAGGAAGTAGTTTATGTTAGTCAACCAAGTGGTTTTGTTGTAAAAGGTCAAGAGCAAAAGGTATGTAGATTGTGTAAAGCTTTGTATGGTCTCAAACAGGCTCCAAGAGCATGGTATGAGAAGATACATACTTATTTGATTGGCCAGGGATTTCAGAATAGTTTAACAGAAAGTACTTTGTATGTCAAAAAGAGAGATGGAGTTCTCATTATGCTAACACTTTATGTGGATGATATGCTTCTTACAAGCAATACTGCAGATGAAATTGAAGCGTTTAAAGATGCTTTGAGAAAAACCTTTGAGATGTCTGATCTTGGTTTGCTACATTATTACTTGGGTATTCAGTTTGTGCAATCAGAAGATGGCATATACATGTTGCAGGCAAAATATTTGCATAAAATTTTGGACAAGTTTGGTATGCAAAATTGTAAACCAATCTCTACACCCGTAGAAACTGGATCAAAGTTGAGCATGCACGATTGTGGAGAACCTTTTGATGTACATACTTATGTAGCAGCGGTTGGTTGCTTGATATATTTGGCAGGCAACACTCGTCCAGACATTCAATTTGGGGTTTCACAAGCAAGCAGATTTATGCACCGCCCAGGTATGCATCATTGGAAGGCTGTGAAGTGCATACTTCGTTACCTTTCAGGTACCCCTAATCTTTCCATGTTCTTTCCAAGGGGGGATATGTATGGAAAGCACAGTTCTATGCAGCTTCTTGGTTACAGCGATTCAGATTGGGCTGGTGATTTGACACACGACATTCCACAAGTGGCAATTGTTTTTTCTTGGGAAATGCATGTATATCTTAGCTAAGCAAGAAACAAACCATAGTGGCTACATCAACTTGTGAAGCTAAGTACAGGGCAGCTTTCACGGCAACAGTTGATTGTGTATGGATACACAGGTTATTGGCAGATCTTTGTGAGTGTCAACAGGCACCCACTACCATTTTCACTGACAGTCAGAGTGCTATGGCAGTTGCAAGAAATCCAGTATTTCATGCAAGAACAAAGCACATAGAGGTTCACTACCACTATGTCAGGGAAAGGCTACATGCAGGGGAGATCACACTAACTTACTGTCCTACACAGGATAACATTGCAGATCTATTTACGAAGGCGTTATCACGAGAAAATTTTGAAGCTTTCCAAAAGCTTTGGGCTTACTCTCATACACATGATGATCTGCTACCTTGTACGGATTCACACTATCACTACAGGGGGGATTTGTAGACATGTAGTAGTGTTAGTGTGTATACGCGCTTCACCAGGGGCACTTTTCTCCCACTGGGTTTTTCCACCTGGACATCTGGTGTGAAAGGACACCTTATCTCTTAGGGTTTCATATAAGCTTTGTAGCTCTGAGTTTGTACATACTCTATTATTCTAATACAGAGAGATAGACTACAGAGATCTCGTACACAAGCTCTGTGTCTTCTCCTTCTCCATCTTCTTCCTACTCTGAGTTGCTGTCTTCCTTCTGTTTCCTGTTTCATCATCTTCAACACCTCTCTCTCTCTCTCTCTTGAATAACAGGTCTTGAGTTCAGCTCTCCTCGTTGGCTAGATCTTTAAGGTATCTTGAGATAGTTTCCTACGACGTTAAAACTCTCTTCTTCTTCTTCTTCTTCTTCTTCTTCTTCTTCTTCTCTCTCTCTCTCTCTCTCTCTCTCTCTCTCTCTCTCTCTCTCTCTCTCGCAAGACAGAGAGGAATTAGGATGTATTCTTGTTCTTCAATGATTGACATTTTGTTGATGACTACACTTATGTTATCTTTGTGGACATAATCGCCTGTTTTGTGAGGTAATATGTGACAAATTACATGCTAACCACTCAAAAATGCATCTCAATTGTCAGAAAAGAATAAAAATTAGAAAAGCTTGATCAATCCGACCAAAATAGATACATGGGTACTTTAGGAATTTTAAAAATTTGAAGGGTATTGAAAAACTAGAGGGGTTTGAGCTTGGATTTAAGAAAACAAGGAAATTTACATAAATTTTAGTGCAATTACCGACAAAAGATTCTACTTTTGACCAAAAAAATGAGAGAATTTCAAGTTTGCCCTTACTTTCACCACACCATGAAAGTATTGAGAGAGAGAGAGAGAGAGAGAGAGAGAGAGAGAGAGAGAGAGAGGCTTACTAATGTATTTAAGGTGGCTCAGGTAGTTGAATGTAGCCCCAATGTAACTCCAATGTAACCACCCTCCACCCCCCCCCCCCCCTCTTCTCCCTTATGTGTAGGGTATGAATATGAAATAATGAGGGGCTACCCCTATTGTATATGCTTATGTACCCCGGGGTGCATCTCCAACTTGACGTGGCCTTCGGATTGCAAGCAGCTTCTACCTCATGACAATCCTTAGCATAGTGACCAATTCTGAAGCATTTCTAACTCGCATTCAGAAACAAGGAGAATGCAAGCTTGTGACAAAAGCTGTCGTAACTGCCCATAGTTAGATCCAAATAATTGGGGATTGGATTACTCAAATTCCATAGGATACAAACCTTTAATTCCAAACCCGATCTTACCTACTGCTGCAGTTTTAGGATGCCAGCTCTTGACAAAAGTTGTCGTAACTGCCCATACGTAGATCCAAATATTTGGGGATTGGCTTACTCAAATTCCATAGGATACAAACATTTAAGTCCAAACCCAATCTTACCCATTGCAGTTTCAGAGCAAAAACAACCCTACCCAGCAAACCAACAATGGAATCCACAAACTCACTTAGCCAAATTGGGAAGCCCTTGAACGTAACCCACACTGGGTAGAATTCCATAAGCTCTTTATCAGGACAAAACTCGAGTGTTCAAGGCATAGCATAAGCGAAGTGGGATGCCCCTCAAATGCCCCCTCTCATCACCAACTCCTGAACAGTTTGCTCGAACGCACATCTTGCCACATAGAATCCTTTTCCCAATGGAGTAAACTCGCACATCCCATTTTTGCTATTAGTTGCCGCTATTGCCCACTCCCACAGTTTTTGAGTCATCATTTGACGGCCCATAAAATAAAGTACTACTAAGTGAGTAGGCTTTGTAGTGCAATCTCCGGGTAGAACTCTGTTTGTTGCACATATCCGTCCTCTACTCTGTTTTGACTTAGCCTGATGGCCCCACACAAGATTTCCTATGTCACTATGTGAGCTCCAAAATGATACAGCTTCCAAATCTTTACCTAATTGATGGTGCTGGCATACGACTGAAAGGCTCTCTTCCTCCCTTCAACAGAAAACACAAAGCCCAAGTCCCACGAGGCGGGATCCAGCGGCCCCTCCACTATGTCATCTTGATTTACTCCATCGAGGTCCATCCTAGGATGCCCAAATGGAGAGGCGGGAACCCCCCTCCTAAATGCTCACTCCTCCCTTAGGTCTTACCACTCATGCCGCACCATCGCTAGCATCTCACCAATCCACAGATTAGTCCATCACCACTCCACAAATCGCCCCTTTTTTCTTGTTGGCAAAAAATTTAAAGTAGAGAGCATACAACACACTCAAATTTTATTATTTAGAGAGTGACTACAACCTTGACTAGAGGTAGGTAGGTGATTGACCACAAATTTGAGAGATTATTTAGCTCTCCCTTGATCAGGTAGGAACAAGAACAACAACCATCTCCCTTGATAGTGGAAGGCTTGTGGTCGGAAGCTGCTGGTGGGTTTAGCTCTATGCGGCGTGCTCGCTCTAGTCCTCCAAACACGCTCACTGCCTGGGCCTCTTCAATATGTCTTGCCATTTCTGCGCTTATTATCTCTTAGAAGAGCACTTAGTTTTTCCAGCCTTTTCGCTCTTATTTTCCCACTTTTCCTGAGTGAGTGCATTCTATCCATGCCTTCCAGCTCCCTTTGGGAACTTTGTGCACCCGCTTAATTAAAATCTTTCTTAGGCTTTAGGACCCATGCCCTTGCGTAGGCGTTCCAAACCACTTTGGTTGGTGGTGCCCAGATATGATGAATAATATGCACAAACCCTTGTACAATGAGGCAATGGTGGGGGGTAAGGGGGGGATCAAGGGCCAACTTTCCGAGGTCCAACCGTCCAATCAGAATGGTAAAGTTCTAGATGGTAATCCGCAAGTGCACACATGCGTGGAGCTTAGGGAGCACAAGGCTATCTTAGAAGCACAGCTCGCCACAATCCAACTTGAGCTGTCAAAACAAGCATCGAGCCACCACAAGAGATCATTTGAGGGGGCAAGGAGAGGCTTGTTTGAGTCAGATGCATCAATTGGAGAGACGGGTTTTCAAACTCTGAAGAAAAGCCTACCACAAAATGCTGGAAGTACAAAATGCATGCACAGTATCTGTCATGCCTTAGGCCTATGTATTCCAGGCAGATCAACCAATCGCAGCCGTCCGTTCCATTAACGTTCTTACAGTGAATAGGACAGGAACAGTGCAGTCGACATAATTCCACCAATGGAATTCACCTAGAGAGAATTCCAGCCAATCGTATCACACAAACAAGATTCTAACCAATCAAATGCAAGATTGGGCATGACGGATGGGAATCTCCCTCACCCCCACTGTTCCGGAACACGGAACAGGCTCGGCCTCCGCCTCGCCTATTCCGGCCCGGAACAGTGAGGGTGAGGGAGATTCCCCACCTCGTCCCACTAGCTTTGGTCAAAAAACAACTTGCCGCAGTGGCCAGCTTGTCCTTAATGTTTGGCTTTATGGGCAGGGTGCCGTCCCAGATAAATCACATTAGGTGGATATCTAGCCTTGCGGTCCTCAATCATGGCAGAACGGTGGACTTTGTTCAATACTTGACCAAAAGATTCTACTCTATTCGGTTCAACGGCCTTGGAATAACTCAAAAAATCTTATGAATCGCTCCCCAATTTGCATTCTACCATGAAACCCATCCTTTGAATCTCTTAAGTCATTGAAAGATATGTGTTTGGTGTGGGTTGACTTTGTCAGCCTATCAATTTGGTTGTGGGATCATCTTAGAGACTTGGCAAGTTCCCTGGGTACTCCTCTGTTCATGCCAATGCACAAAACGTTTGGGGTCCATGGCTGGTATGTTTTTTGGATCATGTTTCAAGTGCAATGAATTCAGCCACTTTGCTAGAGACTTACATGTAAATGGTGCGAATGAAGCTGAAGAGGGTGGGACAAAAAACGCACAAGAAACTGCTTCCAAAGGACTGACAGTCTCCAACATGGAATTCAAAGTTGTAAAGCAAGGAGAAGGTGGGAGGAGCAGCACTAAAAATGAAGTCTTCAAAGCTGGCAAGATGGGCACTCATATGGACACCCCTCAAGTTCACGAATCAAGTCCAAATGTTAGTAGTAGACAAGCCACACCAAGACTATGATTTGTTGTTTTCCCGATGACTAAAACACCATTGAAGCCTCGTCAAAAAATTGCCTTGGTCCCTACCCCGGTGAAGATGGACAAGGGCTAGGAGCAAGTCTCTACAATTAAGTGCAAAGCGAGTAAAACCATTGGGACATGGAAATTTCCAACACAGAGAGAACCCTCCAAATAGTCAAGAGTCTCCCATTAATATGAGAAACTTCTTCGAGGTACTACAGGCCAAGAATCTCAGGGATCTATTTACCTCGGAGCTGCCCTCCTCCTGGCTCACCACGGCGAAGGTGGGTAGCACTCAACTCAAGGATAATCCTCGGGGTGAGATGGAGAAGGATAACAAAAGTGAGTCGGCGTTGGATGGTTCTCCAGATGTGGAGGAGTTTGTCCCACTCTCCCCATAATAGACGACCTACATATTCAATCCTAGAATGTGAAGGACATAAAGTCAACCAAAAAGAGCACTCTATTCTGGGAGGAGGTTTTAAAAAAAACTACAAATTTATGGATAATTCAAGAGCACCATCTTGATGCTTCCAGTTGTAGGAAGCAAGCAATGGGGAATAAGCTGGTGTATTACGATGATGGAACTCTTGGGTTTAGTGGGGTGCTCTCCAGTTTCGACAAAAAGTTAGAGCCACAAGTAGTGCTTGACCATGCCTCAGGGAGAGTCCTTGGGGTAAGAGTGAAGTGGGTAGGCCATTATATTACCATGATTAATATATATGCTCCATGAGATGCTAAGGGAAGAGCCAAATCCCTAGATGGATTTGAAGGATCAGCCGATGGAAGGAGACTAGTGCACCATGGGCTATTTCAATATGGTGGAGACTTGAAAGGACAAAATGAGCTTTGGCTATAATACTAACAGGGTCTAAAAAGTTCAAATGGGGTTTGCAAGAAATGGGCATTGCTCAACTTGTGGACTATTGGTCCGTGGAGTAGATGTCCTGACTAGGCATACACAAGTCTCCAATATGCCAACACGGCTTCCCATCTAGACATGTGCTACATCTCTCATCACGAAGATTGGCTTTCCCCTTCTGTGATGTTGGGTATCATTACCTCCAAGAGGTTGTCGGATCACTTTCCTCTTAAGCTTCACATTGCTAGGGCTAGTATTGATGCTTGCTCCCCGTAGGGGAAGAAGAAGAAACTAGTCTCTGGGGAACACCTCTTTAATGACCCTTTCTTCAAATCACTTGCTAAGAAGGATCTCTCCACACTGAAGCGTGATGTGGATGCATCAAACCCTTGCACCTAGTCCTCCTTGGTGCGTAGTATCCAATCACTGATAAAACAAATAGGGCCTCTAGTGAAAAAGGCTCAAGAAGTCACCAAAAAGGAGCTAAAAGACGAAATAGAGGAGCTCTCCAAATGTAGGCAAGAAGGAAAAACTTCAGAATGGGAGCACAAGAGATGGCTTGAGGCCAAAACACTACTTGTTGAGTTGCAAGTTGAAGAGATAAAAAAGTCTCGGTTACTGGCCAGAGAGCTTGCCCTAAAAATTGACCTAGAAACCTGGCTCATTTCTTTAGATCTCTTAAGGTAAAAAGAAGAAGGGATTCGATTACATCACTCATTGATGGGAAGGAGAATGTAGTAAGAGACCAGAATGCTATGGAAAAACTCATGCTTGACCATCTAAGTCAAATTATTGGTCAACCAAAAGAATTCTCACAAGGGGTCGAGGAGGTCAAAGCACAACTGCTTCGTACTATAAAGTATGGTGTGAATCTTGTTGAAGCAAAAGCATTGGAGACGCCAATTTCCGTCGATGAAAGGACAGCCTTGCAGGTAATGGGGAATGAAAAGTCCTTAGGGTGGGACAGACTTACAGCTAAACTTTTCAAAGATTTCTGGGAGGATCTCAAATCTCCACTAGTGCAGATGGCGAACATGGCCCTCTTGGAAGGGTAGTTGGATGCCATCCACAAAAAAGGGCTGATCAAACCTATTTCCAAATTGATGTATTGCTCTCTGCTAAAAAATTGGCGTCCTATCTCAATGATGACAGTGGCATACAAGCTTGTTGCCAACGTGATAGCTAGTAAGGTTGTCTCAAATCTTGAAAAAATTCATCACCCCCCATAAACATGGTTTCATCAAAGGACATTCTATCGATCATAACATCTTGTCAACCATGGTCGGCATTAAATTTGAAGCCTTCACCAAGCCAGAATGTACCCTCCTTAAACTTGACCTAGATAAGGTGCACAACAGAATCTCGGGGCCATACATTGTTGTGGTCATGAAGGCTTTGGTTTTGGACCCAAAGCGTGTGCAATAGTGCACACGCTTGGGGAGGGAAGCTACTCTGAGTTTCTCTTCAACAACAAGACAGAAGAATGTTTGAGGTCAAGCGTTTGATCAAGCAAGGCTGACACCTTGCCCCGCTTCTCTTTGCTTGAGAGCAGTGTGGCAAAAGGGGAAATTCAAGGTCTAGCACTTTTGGGAGATAAAAATTTGATATCATAGTTGTTTGCAAATGATTCTTTGCTCTTCCTTAAAGCCACATGAGAAGTGCTAAGAAGAGCCCTCCAGATTGTCCAACTTTTTGCTACTTTTTTTGGCTCACTGTGCAATATTGAGACATCAAGATCGATCTCGCTTTCCTTCTTGATTGGTCCCCTTGGCTCTCCACACTTGGAAGGGGTGCCTTGAACCCTTTCTAGAGGGAGGTTGCTCACCAAATAAGCAAGAAACAATCTCTAAACTATCTCCCCACTGGGATGACAGAAACCTCTCTTGGAAGGATGTGGAGCTTTTAGTGCTTCAACATACTTTGAGGTTGTACGAAAGACTTGTATTCAACAGACTCCTAGAAGTGCTAGCAACCTCTCCTTCATCCATCTTTGGGTTTGAGTTAGACTAGAAAGCCTTGAATTGGCAAAAAGATAGAGTGTTCTCACTCCCTAGGGCCAAGGATACCTATTGTGAGCTGGTTTACAAAGCAGACTATTATACCCCACTCATCAAAATATGGAAGAGAAATTGGTCAAAAGAGTGTTGGCAAAGAAGTGTTAATGCCCTCTGGGAAGTCAAATGGCCAAAGTACATGAAGCTTTTTATATGGAAGGTGCTTTGGGGAGCCATGCCTAATGTGATCAAGGTTCACGCTAAAGGGATTGGCACTGACATTCTCTCTGGTTGCATATCAACTTTTGAGGACCCTCTACATCTGTTTAGCAAGTGTCCTGCCTTGTGGGGTCTAACCACTAAATTATGCAAATGGGTTTGGAAGACATGTAAGACTATCTTATTTACAAATGACCTAATTTGGGGAGGGCGTAGTTTCCAAAGACAAACCCTATTGGTTTGTACCCAAATGACAAGATTTTGTTACAATAATCATGTTTGGAACTCTAGGAACCTTCTAGTATTTAAGGCTAAACTAGTTGTGGCTCATTTTGATGGAATTGTGTCTTTGAGCTCCAAGCTCATTCATGTTGTGGGAGTTAAAAGAGGGACAATGGATAATGATAAAGAGTGGCTCCATGCACTGAGTTGCTTGGGCTTCTCGTAGAAGTTTTTTTTTGGTTTTTTTTGGTTTTTTTTGTGGCTCTATGCAAACCCCTTCTGGAGTCATAACCACCTCAAGGCACATGTAGTGCTTGATGGGGCGATTGTATTCTTTGCAAGTTAATATAAATTTTCTCCACTCACAATTGTGAGTATGTCAAAAAAAAAAACTTGGATTTGTAACCTCTTGGATAATTTAGAGGAGATACAGAGGGTGGCCTTACCATAAATGCTAGCCCTTCAACAAAAGTCTGATTTTGTGACATTTTATCAAAGTTATGCATGACATATAAGACTAATAATACATGCATTGCTTTTGGGTGTGGCAAATAACTACATAATGCTACATTGATATGCTTTGAGTGTAGTAGCTCAAAGCCTTTCACATTTTGAGACTCTCGACAAAGTATTGTGTTGTTAGTGGAAACAACCATCAAAAATCTTAAACAAGACAAAAAAACACTTCATTGAAGTAAATCCTCTCTATCGGTAGATGGTAGGTATTTGCAAGCACCAAATGTGGTTGACAGAGGGGACAAGTGGGTAGACGATGGCACCTTTGGAGACACTACTTTGCAAAAGACTAGAGTTGGCCATTAACAAATATGCATTTTGAAAGGCATTTTGAAAGGCAGCGGTGGCTTGGTGCTAGGGACATAAGGATATTTGCACATTGTTTTCAGACGACTATCAGCTTTCATCTATACTATATATAATGGAGCTTAAAATTTTCAAGGCAGGAATTTCCACCACGACTTGTGAGTTTTCCCCAAAACAAAAAATCAAGGAAGGAGAGGGCATCCAGGTGTCACACATTAGTTGACTTAAAAAAAAAAACTTCCAAAACTTCTAATTTACATTGTAAAAGTAAAGGGTAAGAATATTTGAAATGCAAAAGTGAAGGGTAAGATTGTAGAAAAGTTGAAAAGCCTTGTGACAATGGAAAGTCAAAAGACTATGTAATCTACCAATTCGATGCACATTAAAACAAGTGAAAGAGTTACGACGGCTTTCAAAAACAATAAGAAAGTGATAAAATTGTTAGGTTGAATTAAACTGGTATCAGTGTTTGGGAAAGGATTGCCTCAGAAAATCGAGACTAGCTAACTGTAAACCATGGTAAACGAAAGAAAAACCGATAAAATATGTGAGAAAGTTGTCCAAAAATTTTGCAAATCTCAAAATTTTTGCTAGTATTTTTGATTTTCTTCTTTGTGAGAAAGAAACTCGATTAGCAGCCGCTTAATAAAAGAGACTTTCTCGAACATTAACATTGACTGAAATCAAGCTATAAAATGCAAGAAATATAAAGCCATGTGAAGTTGTGAAATGAAAGGTGAAATAAAAAGAACTAATTAATATATATGTGTGTATAGAATTTATTAGAATTATGCAAAGTGAAGCTTCACTTTAGATAGAATGGAAAAAAAAAAACATATGTATGTGTGTAAAATTTACTAAAATTTATGCAAGGTGAAACTTCACTTTAGCATTATAAAACAATAGAATTCAAGAAAAGTAAAGACATGTTAGATGTGAAATGAAAGGTAAGTCTCCATCATGTCAAGATGTGAAAAGAAAGGAGTATGTCTAACCCAACACAACACTAAGGGTTTCTTTTAGAAAGCCAAAAAAAGCAATTTTGGTTGAGACTTTATTATTAAATAAATATATTAGTTTCAAATATATTTACCTTTGTCTTTTCAAGGGCCTTTTTTTAAGACTGATATTGATATTTTAAAACACTTTGTGCGTTTATATTCCAAAATTTAACATTAACTATAACGAGACACTTCCATACTCATTCTTAAAGTGCTTGAAAATTTGATGAACATTAAATACCTTAAATATTGCCCCTCCTCCCCCAATTCGTCGATTACTACAATGGGTGTGTGTCCATACTTGCAAACACACAATAGAGACACTAACAAAAAATCAAACATTTAGTATGTTTCTATGAAAGGAGGACGGATTGCTTGCTTACTGCAAATTTGGGATATCCATGGGCCATATCTAGATACTGCTCGTAGAGAGAGAGAGAGAGATAGAGAGAGAGAGAGAGCAAAGATAGGAGGTTTGTAGGCAGACCAATGCCAGATTTGACAATGGCATATCCACTTGTGTGAATCACCTCTGAGATCGTTGATAGACCACTCTCAATGTAAGGTCCCCAACCCGCCTATACCGAGATCGGGATGGGATCTTTGACAGGTCTCTAGGTCTGATAAAAATCAGAGTCTCTAACCAAGAAAAATCCAAGGAATAGACCTTTACCATTGACAATGGCTTGGGTCTATAGTCTTAGAAGCAGACCTAGTCCTATCTCGCAGCGAAAACGGGACAATGTATTCAATACGGCCTACAAACAAATTCTTATTCCGGCCCTATAACTTCATTATTCAGATTATGGTTTCCTTAGCCAACGCTTTTTTCCCCCTAACTTATGTGAGGGCACAGCCGCTGGTAGATTCCTCTTCCGATTCAAGAAGTTTTCTAAAACGTTTTAGTGCGCAGGGATGGATAGTTACCTGACTAATCAGGTTCACCCATCCATGATTGACAACCTTAGTCAATCCCCACTTACCACCCCGCACTCACACACGATTCTTTTGTTTTTTAATTACTATCACATTGTTTTAACATTTAAAATAATGGTTTCTTTTAACTTTTCATCAGAGTAATTCCTTCAATCAAATACATTGAAAAACATCCTTTTAGCAAACAGACATCTTTAAACTTAAGACAGGGTACTGTCAATCAAAACATTTTCCATAATAACCATGACTAGTACTCTTCTTGTCTCAAGACCACCTAAGGGTGAAAAACGACACCCATTCCTTATTCAAATCCGGAGTGGATAAACCCCCACCCAAGGTTCCGGGTGCCCATACACCAAACCAGTTGCCCATACAACCGGGCGGCTCCCCTAGGATAAAAACGGTATCCTAACTTATGTAGAAACATCAAGACATGACACGGAGTAGAAACTCATCGTTCATGGGGGTAACTGACTTAACCGTGGCTAGAAAGCCAATCATTATCATCAATTTATATCAAGGAGTCGGAGGTGTATTGAGACAAGCTGTCTTAAGGATGATCAAACATATCTTTCCTAATTCAACCAGTTTTAACCCAAACAATTCTTTCCTACATTATAAACAAATGTACGCTGGAAGTTACCTTCCGTTTTCAGTCAGTTTATCATTCTTACGTATGTAATGCTAACTTATAAAAGAACTTAAACTAATTAAAGACTTAATTGAATAATGGGAAACCCACCTAGGATTGATTGGTTATCTGTTGTTGCGCTAGCGCCTGAGGACTCTCCTCTGTAGGCCTACTACTAGGCTCGGCTTCGTCGTCATGCGATGCTCTAGTTCGTTTTGGAGCTACGTTCTCATCATCAGATGTAGGATTTGCTCAGGTCCTTTTTGGTATCATAACTTCTTATCCGTTTAAGTTAATCAATTAGAGACTAAACTCTAATGATTTTTGCGTAGTGTTCTCTCTAGATGAGAGAGAGAGTAGCAAGGCTCCGAGTCTGTCCAAAATGTGAAGCTAGGGGTCCTATTTATAGTTTTCTGGCACTCTTAAGCTCTCACAGGCTTAAAAAAGCAGTTGCTTGTAGTTCAAGCAGCCCCCTACAGGTCAAAAAACGACCCCTGCTGCTAAATGAGTCCCTGGCAGGTCAATGATGACCCTCCCATTACCTGTCAGCTTTTAAAATGTCAATTTTGCTATAATTTGACCTATTTTTGCTTAATTGGTAAATATCTTGTAAATATCTGGGAGACCTTTAATAAAGTTTATGCTTAAATGATTACTGTAACCCTTCAATTTTTCTATTTTACTCAATTCACAGTGTAAACTTCCAGGGGTCATAACTATGCAGTTTTTATCGGAATTCAATTCTGAAAATTTCTAGCCCGGGGTTTGCTGTGCTTAAGATTCCAAAAATACCAATATTTGACATGGTCGGACAATTCTACATTGCTATTTCAATAATCATATCAGTTTGATTAAGCTTTATACAACCTTTAAGGTTTCAGAAACTGGAAACCTTACACTCAAGGCGAGTGTGTGTGTGTGTGTGTGTGTGTGTGTGAAGGAAGAGAGAGAGAGAGAGAGAGAGAGAGGGAGAGAGATTAGAGGGGCATCACTCAATGAATAGAAGAGAGGAGAGAGAGATAAGAGAGGCACCAATCAATGAATAGAGGAGAGTATAGAGAGATTGTGTGAATGAGAGAGAGAGAGAGAGAGAGAGAGAGAGAGAGAGAGAGAGAGACAAAAAGTAGAGAGATGGTGATCAAGGAAAAGAAGATAGGGGGAGAGAGATAGAGAAATTAGAAAGAGGTTGATTTTTAACAATTACTACATTGAAGTATCCACAATTTTGATAAAAGAAGTTAAACACGTTTTTTCTTGCAATGAAAGAGTGGGTTGATTGCACGCACGCACCAATACATACATAGATAATGGGAGAGAGAGAAGAAGAAGACAAGTTCTACCTCAATGACTTTTGAACTCTTGACCTTTTCTTTAGAAGAGAATTTAACCTCCATTCTACGACATCTAGGTAATAGAATGAATTTTTGATTCTCTCTCTCTCTCTCTCTCTCTCTCTCTCTCTCTCTCTCGTGTAGATAAATGTGATTTGTATTACTTAAAAAAACTCTAAGAACGTTCAAATGGTGATGACTTTGAGGGCAATGAAGCAACATATTGGAACTATGACAACTAAGTACAATTAGCCACATAAGAAAATAAAAAAACAAAAAACCAAAGCGAAAACCTTTCCTAAAGAGATTAAAATTTTCCCATGGTATGCTAAAGTGAGAGAGGATGACAACAACCTCAAAAAGATAGGCACTTCCACCATAAGCACACTCTACAAACTCTCTCTCTCTCTCTCTCTCTCTCTCACACACACACACACACACACACACACACACACACACACACACACACTCACACACACACACACTCACTCACTCACTCACTCACTCATAACATTGGTGGATCTAGATTGCTTACCGGAATAGCACCTACTTACGCACTCACAATACATACCCAAACACATGTTTGACCCTGAAATCATATATGTCGAATAACACATGTAATGCATTAGGCTAGACTACTCCGGCTAACACTTATTCCAAGTAGAGTATGGTTCTAACATGATTGATTATTTACATATGTCCTTTTATGCAGAAACAAATGTAATGCATTAGGCTAGACTACCCTGGCTAACACTTATTCCAAGTAGAGTATATGATTAATTATTTACATATGTCCTTTTATGCAGAAAAAAATTGCTTCAGGATGTACCATGTCCACAAGCAATCCTTTGGGTAGTGTGTGACCAGGCAGTTATCTTGGCGCAGTTGATGCAATAGTCACTGGTGTTTGTTTGAAAATTTGAACCTACCCAATTTTTGTTGGTTTGTAAAAAGATATGACTATCTTGCAGTCCAATAATATATTGGTTTTTAATTGCATACCTATTTTGATTGTTCCCTACTTAGCTTGTAACATGCCTAAGGGGGTTTGTGCTAAGCTGATGGACTTACTATTTGTAGAAATTCTCCAACTTAATATAGCAAACCTTGTCTATTGCTTACCAAATACCCATTTTCTCATTATTCATGGCACTTCAAGATGTTGCTCCTAGTTCTTGGTATGTAAACGCTTGCGTAATGCTTATCTACATGCACCAAAATCTGCAAACAAGCACACATGCACACACTGGTCTCTATAGAGGGTTAGCTTTTGCGATGTCGGGGGATATATGTTTGAAATGTGAGTCGGGTCAGCACCGGCTGCTAGCTGTGGGAGAAGAGAGAAAGAGAAGATGCACCACACTGCATAATTGTTAAGTAACCTCTTCAAAACGGGAACAAAGTGCCAAAATAACTGAATTTTATGATGCCAACAAAATTCGACGCACAATAGCCAAGGCAGTGTTGTTAACAACACCCTGAAGATGATTAATTGTAGATTTAAGGACTTTAAGCTCTTGTTTACAAAATCTAGGCCAAATTAGTTTAGCCTGCACTGATTTAAAATGTCCACCAGTGAGACTGGTGTTGATGAACGTAAGGTTGATCATGATGATTTGCCCACAAAAAATTTCCCCATGTCGTCAAATCCGCCTCTTACTGCTTATATTCTTGATCAAGAATGGCTCCCTCTCCGCAAGAGAGAGAGAGAGAGAGAGAGAGAGAGAGAGAGAGAGAGAGGGAGAGAGAGACCTTCTTGCGTAGATGCTCTTCTTCCCCTTTCCTAGTTCCGAGAGCGAGAGGAATGCTTCTCTTCCTTGATTCACAAGCTCCCTTCTTGTATGCTCGTGCCTCCTCACTAGGAGAGAGAGAGAGAGAGAGAGAGAGAGAGAAAGGGAGAGAGAGCAGCATGCCTTGCTCGAGGAAGTGAGAGAGCCCCTAGAGAGAGCTCGGTATTGTTCTTCTTCTCTCCTTCGTTCTCATGTCACAAAAAAAACCCTCTTCCTCTTTCGTTCCTGCTCTTTCACACAATAATCCAGTTCCCTCCTCACTTGCCCCTCATTTTCTCCAAAAGTTCTCCTATTTTTAGGCTTAAAAAATTTCTCGCGGCTTGTTACGACGGCGTGACAACCCGCCTGGCGACGTGGCATGGCGGATCTTGAGCTTCACCAAATGCACCGGGACCAGGGTTGAAAAGGTTCGCGCTAGCTAGTTGAGCAATTCTCTCTTCTCTTGCGCGCTCTTTCGAGCTCTTCCCTGGCCGCTACGAGCCCTTCTTTCCCTGCGCAGTCCTCTGCTCCGCTGCCTCACGCCATCTCTTTCTTTTGTTTTCCTTCCCTTTACACACAATGTGTTATTCAATGGGCGGCCATAAACCCCTTTCCCTTGGGCGGCCTATGCCCTCATTTCCAAACCCTTCTGGGTGGCATCCTTGGGTGGTCAACCATGAGGCCACTTGCCTTCAAGTTGCAAGCATAGGTGAATACATCGGGTGGCATCACCGACACAACTTTTCTTCCAATATCGCAATTAAAATACTCTCAAGCACCTTATATTTGTCGTGGATATTTCCATAGCCTTCAGGATGCTAGTATAGGTGATTGCATTTTGAGAGAGGCCTTTGACTTTGCAAATGCTTAAGCCATAGCCGTGTTGGGCATTTCCTACTATCAACAATCTTCAATAAATAATATTCTTCTCACGCACAACATATCAACCAAAGCATTGCCTATCACAACACAATTGGCATTCATATCGGCTAAGATACTGCCAAGACTGACAGGGCCCCTTTTAGCTAAAATCTCATCAAGCACTTACTGCTCTACTAACTGCATGATATACAAGAACGTGGTTGAAGCCAATAAATTCTCAAATGGCACATTGACTGAGGCGACCAAACCGAGACGGAACTAGCCCCCGGTGAAACTTAATCTGCTATATCTTGGCAACCAGAGCTTCGATTGACAATCTGAAAAGACCAATGCACTCCACAAAGTGGACACTTTGGGCCCATGCATTCACTTCTTCCTTGATCCCACATCTACAATTGCCCAATCCGGTACATATCTGCAATCAACCCCAACTTCAAACTAGCATAACTTCTGCACCGTAGCTCCAATTGACAGGCCGTAAAGACAGTCTGGTAGAGCGCTTCAAGCATTGTAGTTAATATCTTGTCTATGATCACCTCAAGCATACTCCTTTTTAGCATCATCAAGGCATCTGTTGGTCCTTTAAAGTCGCACATGGCATACATTAATCATTAAACTTGGCATGTTACAAGCCCCGATCACTGCTCAATAAATGTGTAGGCTTCAAAGAAGCTTAGCTTACATATCTTTGCTCTTTTTCCTATCATGGAAGTGGAGTGACACAACATCCAGCCCCTTTGAACCTACAGAGTCTCCGATCTATGCCAATTGCACTTCAATTTTCATCTGCTATAGGTACCTTAAGCTCTTTGCCTTCATCAGACTCACGTAACTGGTAAACATATGCAAAATAATATAACGATTATCCCCTATCATCAATGTTCTAGCTTAATCATTAGGTAGTTGCCCATCAAAAATCTTTGAACCGTATCTATCATATCTCCAAAGCATTCAAGTTTAGTGAACCCCGCTAGACTCAAGTGCTCCAGTTAATGATGCACATGGCTTGACCATCAAGCTTGCTTTAGGGGACCCTGTCAAGCTCAAGTAAGCCTTACTCCGTCTGCACACGGAATGGCCGTCAAGTCCTTTACTTCAAGTTGTGGTAGTAGAACCAACTCAAAAGCTTCATCAATTGTCCAAAGAAGTCAACTAGAAGCTAGAAATGTAAGCTTATTGATCACATAACCACAAACTCTTTTGACTTAGCATAAATACAAAAAAACAAAACCTTGTATCATGCAACGTGCTACAAGAGACATCTGGTATCCTTTGAATCTGCAAATCGCACTTTAGTAACCCCCAGGATCAAATGGAATAATAAGGAATTGCCTACACACTGGAACATCATAATATCCACATGAGCATATATTTCCTGTATCAATCAACATCAAGCATTTCTGGTGCAAATATGCTACCCTTGGTTCAAATATCACGCAATTACTTTGCATACTTAACAGTATCCATCAATATTAATCTGCTTATGAATATCCTTAGAATCTCCTGGATCAAACACCGTCGAGATTTATATAGCATTGATGGGCTCCACAATATACTAGAGCTTCTCTTGAATCATAATGTAGTACCCACATCTAGTAAACTTTTGGCAACTTAAGCGCATTACCAGAAAGCATTAATGAATTATGACTCTGTTTTACTGGCAGCCAGGACATCACTGACATAAGCATCAATAGGAATAGCATCCAAGTCCAACCACTTTTGGCACATTGTCCAAGGAAATAAAAAATATTGTGCACTTTTTGCAATATCAAGGATGATTTAGCACCATCACCCCCTCTAGCTTCATAGCCATCACAAAAAACCTTGGGAGTCTTTGGACTTGTATCATAAGAAGAACTTTTACCTGTTGGGGCTTCAACTTGATCATGAAAAACAACTTTATCATGTAGATTTTCATCCATAGCATCCTCAAAAAAATCACCCTTGGAAGTCTCAATGTTCATCAAAACTGTAAGAGTTATCTCCTCATGCAGCCCATATATAAGCATAAATGTAGAATCCATGTCAATAATTTGTTCACAATCAGCATGATCTGGGCAATCTTCATATCATCAATATCATCCTTTTCTTCCTCATTTGCATCCATGTTACTTATGAAATCTATCATAGGACTGCAAAGGTTTCATCTGGCACCCCCTCTGAAGAGGTACATGCATCAGAAAGCTCTTCTATACTTTCATGATCATCTCATTCCAATCTAGCCAAGAAATCATCGATTATGGCATCTTCTTCTGTGATAACAGCATCTGCAAACATATTGTTAGTAGAAATCATAAGTTCATTGACATTCTCAGGCTCATCATGTGCTGGGTCCACAATCTCAGTTACTTCATCAGCTACTGTGTATATAATAGCTTTATTTATACAGTCATCTGCAGCAAACATGTCTTCCAGCTCGGCTATAGTGCTGATAGTTTTAGTAATACCCTGTAGAGGCTCATCTGCTTGATGAACTCCTTCAGAATAATCCATGTCAAGGTCAGCAGCTTGTGAACCACTTGATGTACAGTCTATGTCTTCACTGGGACCATTCTTGGAGGTAGCGTCCATGCAAGCAATCTTTGAAAAAAATATCATATAAGTCTGTTTCAGCATTAAATTCATCATTTACCTTTTCTACGTTGCTCAAAATATGCTCCTCTGAAACTAAATCTGCTACTTCCAATTCCGTATTTTCTTTGGTTTTGCTTCCTGCAGAAATGTGTTCCCAAAATTCATCATAGTTGAAGAACTCCATCTGATCCCCTTCACCTTTATTGAAGACAACCTGGCTTTGTTCAGTAATCTCTTTTATTTCTAGATCTAGAATCCTTGAGCTTTTGCAAATAAATTCCTTTGCAAAATAGTCCCACCGCCGTGTAGGATATGCTTCTGCCAGTTCTTGAACCCACCTTTTAAAATTTGAGTTTACAACCTCTTGAGAAGCTGCAATCATCCGATTTTTTGCAATATTTTGGCTCTTCATCTCGGCTCCCATACAGAATCAAGTGCTAGCTCTACAACATCATCAGTCTGCTTTTTTATCTGCATGGCTTTTGCTTCCTACAAACATCCCTGAACTAATTCCAACATTTGTGGAAAATCTGCAACTGCTCAGTTTCTATAAAATCCATTGAAATTGAAATCTTCAATAAACTGCTTCAACTGGTCTGGCATCTCCATCTTAACTTCCCACCTCGGCTTATTTTGCGTCGGGTTCACCAAAGTGTCGGAGGATATGTGTTCAAAACGTGACTCCGGTCAGCACCGGGGGCTGCTAGTTGTGGGGCAAGAGAGAAAGAAACAATGCACCACACCGCACAATTGTCAATTGACCTCTTCAAAACCAGAACAAAGTGCAAAATAACTAAATTTTATGATGCCGATAGATCCGATGCACAATAGCCAAGGCAGTGCTATTAACAACACCCTTAAGATGATTAATTGTAGATTTAAGGAGTTTAAGCTCTCATTTACAAAATCTAGGCCAAATTAGTTTAGCATGCATTGATTCAAAATGTCTGTTGGTGACCGATGGTCGATGAACGTAAGGTTAATCATGATTATTTTACCACAAAAAATTCCCTGTGTTGCCAAATCTGCCTCTTACTGCTTATATTATTGATCAGGAATGGCTTCCTCTTCACGAGAGAGAGAGAGAGAGAGAGAGAGAGAGAGAGAGAGAGAGAGAGAGAGAGAGAGAGAGAGAGAGAGAGAGAGAGAGAGAGATCCACCTTGCTTAGCTTTGACCTCTTTGCTACGCTTTGAGAGCGAGAGAGAGAGATCCCTTCTCGCTTTTCTCGCATGCACATCCAAGCTCTTCCCTGGCCGCTGCGAGCCCTTCTTTCCCCGCGCAATCCTCTGCTCACTAGGTCATGCCATCTCTTTCTTTGGTTTTCCTTCCCTTGACACACAATGTGTTATTCAATGGGCGGCCATAAACTCCTTTCCCTTGGGTGGCCTATGCCCACATTTCCAAACCCTTATGGGTGGCATCTTTGGGTAGTCAACCCCGACGCCACTTGCCTTCAAGTTGCAAGCATAGGTGAATACATCGGGTGGCATCAGTTTGAAGCTTCCCCGCCACAACTTTTCGTGCAATATCGCAATGAAAATACTCTCAAGCACCTTTTTTTGTCGTGGATATTGCCACAGCCTTCAAGATGCTAGCATAGGTGATTGCATTTTGAGAGAGGCCTTTGGCTTTGCATATGCTTAAGCCATAGCTGTATTGGGCATTTCCTGCTATCAGCAGTCTCCAATAAATAATATTCTTGTCAGGCACAAAACCAAAGCATTTCCTGTCACAACACATTTGGCATTCATATCGGCTAAGATACTGCCAAGCACGACAGGGCTCCTTTTACGTGAAATCCCATCAAGCACTTATTGATTTACTAATTGCATGATATTCCAGAACATGGTTGAAACCCATAAATTCTCAAATGGCACATTGACTGAGGCGACCAAACCAATACGGAACTGGCCCCCGATGAAACTTAATGTGCTAATATCTCGGCAACCAGAGCTCTGATTGATGATCTGAAAAGATTGATGCACTCCACAAAGTGAGCACTTCGGGCCCATGCATTGACTTCTTCCTTGATCCCACATCTGCAGTTTCCCAATCCGGTACATGTCTACAATCAACCCCAACTTCAACTATAAAAACTTCTTAACCGTAGCTCCAATTGACGAGTCGTAAAGGCACATTGGTAGAGCACTTCAAGCCCTGTAGTTCTAGATTATCATCTCATGTCTGTGATCACCTCAAGCATACTCCTTGTTAGCATCATCAAGGCATATGTTGGTCCTTTAAATCTGCATCTGGCATACATTAATTATGAAACTTGGCCTGTTAACAAGCCTTGATCACTCCTCAATAAATGTGTAGGCTTCAAAGAAGCTTATAGCTTGCATTTCTTTTCTCTGTTTCCCATCATGGAAGCAAAGTGACATGACATCCACCCCCTCTGAACCTGCACAGCTTCCGGTTTCACTTTGATTTTAGGTGTCTTATGGATGTGCATGCCTAGTCTTTGCATGAGTCCCTCTGTCATGATACAAATTTGTGTAGCCCCGTCCACTAGACCTTTCCTAACCAGCCTCCATTTGATATAACAATTTAGCACAGGTGTAGTATCCTCATTTATTTCAGTTTGTGCAATTTTTTACAATAGGAACTCTCTCTTTTATCTTTCTCCTAGTGCTAATTGCCTTCATTGAATCCCTCCTAACTTGTGGACTTAATGCAAGAAACTGAGGCCATAAGATATTAGGGCCCTTACCTCTCATGTCTTCCAACAGGTTGTATGGAGCCATACCATGACCAAGAGGGAAGTCTTAGAGGGTGGTATGACAGGAGGCCTAGCTCTTCTCCCTTTTGTTCTCCAATCCTTTTAGTGCAAAATAAATACCGCATGTGTGTGAACTATCAAGCAGTAAACCATATCACTATTAAAAACAGATTTCACGTACCTCACATAGAAGATCTATTTGAAAGCTACAAGGCTCTACCTACTTCAGTAGGATTGACCTTAAAAGTGGCTATCATCAAATAAGGATAGTGAATAAAGATATCCTAAAGATCGCGTTTTGTACAACGTTTGGTCTTTATGAATATTTAGTCATGCCTTTTGGCTTGACTGCACCAGTCACCTTCAATCATTTAATGGAGAAAATCTTTAGACCCTACCACAAATTCACTGGAGTGTTCTTTGATGATATCATCATCTACTCCAAGTACTTAGAAGAACACAAGAAACATCTCCAATTGATTTTTCAAGCACCGAGGGAGAACAAGATTTTTATCAATCAAAAGAAAATCAATTTTTTCCTTCAAGAGATTCAATACTTAGGTCATATTATCTCTCAAGATGGTATCCGTATGGATCCATCAAAGTTGGAGATAATAAAAGCATGGCCTAATCCAAGGAATCTACATGAACTAAGAAGATTTATTGGTATATGTGCATACTGTAGATGCTTCATAGCCAAATTCTCTCAAATAGCAAGACCATTAAATGACTTTTCAAAGAAGAACATTAAGTACTCATGGAGTGCTAAGGAGGAAAACTCTTTTGACCAACTCAAAGAGAATCTTAGCTCCCAACCAGTCCTTACGCTTCCGGATCTCTCAAAGCCATTTAAGGTCCAATTGATGCTTGTGGTGATTGCCTTGGAGTAGTCTTGCTTCAAGAAGGGCATGCCATAGCATATGAGAGTCGAAGGATCAATGTCAATGAGAAAGTCTTGGGCATATATAAAAAAGAGATTTTAGTTATTCTACATGCCCTAGACACATGGAAGCACTATCTATTGGGGACTTCATTTATTTTACAAACAGCCCACCAAAGTCTCAAGTACTTTGTAATACAAACCAAGCTTTTCAACAAACAAATGAGGTGGAAAAATTTTCTTTCGAAATTTTATTTTCATATTGCTCACATTGTTGGTAATCACAATCAAGTGTCCGGTGCACTTTCACGACGACCAACAAAAAATGTGGTGTCTATAGCAACTCACAATGATCTATCTTCTATGATAGATGAGTATGCTACTGACCCTGACTTTAAAGACATAATGCCATCCCTTGCTTTGGGGAAGAAAGAGGAACCATTAACCTTGCAGGATGGTTATCTTCTCCATGGAAATAGGATGTGTGTTACCTACTCCCTTCAGAGAAAGTTATGATAAAGGGAAGCAACCCTGATTACTCCTGCCATTGCCAATCCCTAATTCACCATGGGAAAGTATATCCATGGATTTTATCTTTGGATTAACCAAGTCTATCCATGGGAATATGGGAATATGGACAATAGTCGACAGGTTTAGCAAGCAGACACATATTATTCCTCTCAAAAAGACTATTAAGGCACACCAAATGGCAACTCTCTTCATATTTCAGATTTTCAAACACCATGGATTGCCAACATCCATCGTCTCAGATGAGATCCTAGCATGACCAGTAATTTTTGGAAAGGTATCTTTGAAAATCTAGGTACAAGACTGAATTTCTCTTTGGCCTATCACCCACAAACAGATGGCCAACACTACAAGAGGTACTTCACATTAGCGACGCTCAAAAGTGAAAATCCACGGTGTATGGGCGTCGCTATTTTTATTTGTTGCATAGCAACGCTCATAGCGACGTCGATAGGGGTAAAAAATAAACCGAGAGCACCAGAAACTCAGATCTCAGATCTGAGTTTTCGGCGCTCAAGCAAAGAGGTAACCCGCGCTCTCCCTCTCTCTCTCTCTCTCTCTCTCTCTCTTTCTTCCCCCCCCCCCGCCCACACACACACACACACACACACACACACACACACACACACACACACACACACGAGAAGAGGAAAGAGAGCCAGGTATGCTCCTTCCTTCTCCTCTCTCTCATGTTCCCTTTTCCTCTTTCTCTCTCTCTCCATCTCTCTCTCTCTCTCTCTCTCACACACACACACACACACACACACACACACATTGTGTCTTTGAAAGAAAGGAAGAGGAAGAGAGAGAGAGAGAGAGAGAGAGAGAGAGAGAGAGAGAGAGAGAGAGAGAGAGAGCACATGCATAAACAAAAAACACATACACACACATTTGCATAAACAAAGAATGCATACACACACATTGAGAGAGGAAGAGAGAGAGAGAGAGAGAGAGAGAGAGAGAGAGAGAGAGAGAGAGGAGAAAACTAAGAGAAAGAGAAAGACGGAGAAAGAGAGAGAGAATAAAAAACCAAAGAGAGAGAGAGGGGGAGAAGACGAAAGAGAGAGGTAAGGGGAGAAAACAAAGAGAGAGAGAGAGAGATTAGGTTAAGATTTAATTAGATTTAAGATTATGTTAGATTACATTAGATTTATCTTTATGTTGAGTTTAAGATTAGGTTAGATTTAGATTTACGTTAGATTAAGATTAGTTTAGATTTAAAATTAGGACAAGATTTAAGATTAGCTAGCTATGTTAAATTTAAGTTAGATTACGTTTAGGTTTATAATTTAAGATTGGATTAGATTTAGGTTTATGTTGAGTTTAAGATTAAATTAGATTTAGATTTAAAATTAACTACATCAAATTTAGATTTAAGCTAGATTACGTTTATGTTTAGGTTAGATTTAAGTTTACTTTGAGTTTAAGATTAGATTAGATTTAGATTTATGTTCGATTTAAGATTAGATTTTAGTGCATGTCAATGAAGGCACGCTTTGCCCAAAGAGCAAACACTAGTTACACAACAATATGTATATTCCCATCAGAATCTGACACCTATTAACTCACACACTAACCATATTCAATTAGCCGCAAATCACCACATTCTGAGTTCTCGTGGCGGCATGGTTAGTATTAGGGTTTACTCTTTATTATTTGTTGTATTGTTTTGTAAATTATATGTTTATACTTACAGAAAGTTGTCTTATTGTTTTTTTTTTGCAGAATCCGACAGATACGCCACTTGGACACGATGAGATGTCTGATTAGATAACGTCAGTTTTGCCGTAGCTAGATAGCATTAGTTTCCTTTTGTCATAGCCTATGTATAATGAGATGACGTGTATACGTCTTTTTGTAACTATTGGAAAACCATGTATATTTTCTCAATGATGACAATGGTGTTGTAACTATTACATTTGCAAAGCTTGACAATCAAGTGATTTTGTATATGATGTGTACAATTGTCATTGATTTACTTTCATCAATTTACTTTTGTCAGTTTTGTATCTTTATTCTGCAAACAGTACTATGGATGATGGAGTTAATGGTTATAGTGTCTTGTGGGTGACTACTTTGGGTCTATACCTTGCACTTTCTTTCAAAGGTGAATCTGGGCTTATCTTGGATTCATTTAAGTTTACTCTATTATTGAAACATTCAATATGGTTGATGGGTGGCAGGGCATTCAATGCCCTGCCACCAAAAGTTTTTACTCTTGGGCATCGTTATAAGCGTCGCTATATAAGGCTCTGTAACGTTGCTATGAGCATTGCTATAGGTATCTTGTAAGCACCGCTATATGTGTCTCTATATAGCAACGAGTATAGCAACGCATATAGTGACGGTTATAGCGACGTTCCCGTAGAGACCCTATTTGTGACAGTCTTAGCAACGTCGGGGAGTATAAAAACCCAATGTATTTCAGTTGCTAAAAACGTCACAAGTGCACACAACCTCTTGTAGTGCAAAGTGAGCAGCCAATCTTACGATACTCAATCTACTAGAGAATTATGTTACAGAAGTAGATCAACACTCACAATGGGAAAAGTATTTACCCCTTTTAGAGTACGCGTACAATAATACTGTCCATATTTCTATAGGAAAATCACCTTTTGAATATCATAAAGGGAAGACCTAAAAGTCCCTTGCTACTTGAAGTACATGGGAAGATCTTTGTTTTTTATGAGTATAGTCGTGACCTACAAGAATCTTTCCAAAATATTAAGGAGCCTATGTCCATCTCTCAACAAAGGCAAAAAGATGTTGCGGACAAGCATAGAAGGGCCTTAACGTTTAAAGAAAATGATTGGGTCTTACTTAAGTTTACCAAGGCTCGATTGAGGCAAATGACGGGAAAAAATCCTACAGGCCATCAAAAATATTATGCTAAACTAGCAAAAAGATACTATGGTCCTTTTCAAATCTTGAATCCAATCAATGAGATGGCTTATCAACTCAAGCTGCCCAACCATTCACTCATACACAATTATTTTCATGTGAGCCTACTTAAGCCCTACAAAGGAGAGCCACCAAGTGAAGAAATTATTGAAGACCCTCTCAAAATTGAAGACCAAGAAGAGGTGCTACAACCTGAAGCTATCCTTCAGCATGAAGGCAAGGTACAATGACATGGTAAGAGGGTGAAAGCATGTTAACGTGTCGCGCTTTTTGTGCTAGTTAACATATGCCAACAAGCACATCTTGTAAGCATAACACATGGATAGGTCAGTCATGTTTTTTCAAGTGTGTGGGCCACCATCATGAACTATGCAAAGTGTAATACTTGGACTTCAAAAAACTGAATCGTAATATTTTTAAAATCTCTAACAGTTAGGCTCAGTCATTATGTTGAGGTAGTGGTGTAGTCATGAAGCATGGAGAGAAGCACAGTGCAGGGGCCGCAGGTCAGAGAGAGCGAGGAAAGTGATTGCGAGCTACAAGCAGGTCTGCAGTCAGAGGCCAACAATCAGCCCAAGTGGAGGATAGCTCACTACTGGATCCAGCCACCTCCGATAGCAATCTTGACAGTACTCCACCGAGAAGGAAGTCGAGGGGCAAAGGTTTTGTTGCTTCTCCTCCACCCTGCAAAAGATTGAATGCTTCTAATTCCCAAGGATCCTGAATGTCAAAGTACATGCATGCAGGGAAGGGGAAGTAGGACTTAGGTACTCTCTCTCTCTCTCTCTCTCTCTCTCTCTCTCTCTCTCTTCAATGAGGGGGCCACATTTGGAAGTTGTAAATCAAGCAAAGCATGACACATTTCTCCAACATGCCCCAACTCCTAATCTGTTAGTGAATCCTCTCACCCATGAGAAAATTGTGTTGCTAAGTATATGCTGCAATCAACACAGAGGACTATGCATGCAACTTATATGCTTGTTTTTGCAGTAGCCCCTGGCTGCAATCTATTTGTGTATTCTCTACACTGATCAGGTGCTTGTGCATTGCCTTAGTCATTCAAGGTGCATGCTTAGATGATTGCATCTAA
>NC_140937.1:35414767-35442267 GCF_014529385.1 Adiantum capillus-veneris | reverse complement strand
AAAATTTGCACCTAGGTCTGGCTATGGATGATGTAAATCCATTTGGTCAAAGATCAAAATCTTACAGTGTATGGCCCGTTGTCATCATCAACTACAACATTCCCCCGTGGTTGACTACGAAGAAGGGGAACCTATGGCTAAGCTTGATTGTGTCGGGGCGGTATAAAGTGATAAATATGGATGTGTATCTTCGTCCACTATCGGAAGATCTACAACAATTGTGGATTGGCATAGAAGTGGTGGATATGAGCCGATACACAGGTCGACGGAATGCTTTGATTAAAGGCATTCTAATGTGGACCATGCATGACTATCCCGGACTAACAGAATGCTCAGGTGATTTACACTTAAACTCAAACACTGTTAATCTTGGTTTTTCTCAAGCTTATCTATTATCATGTGTATACATGCAGGGCTTCAAACAAGCGGATACAGAGCATGTGTCATATGTGGACCTAGACTGAATGCACGTCAAGCGTTGGAGACGGAGAAGACTAACACCGATGCACTATCCGACGGGTCTGGAGAGCCTATCAACATTCATGAGCTTAAGATGGTTGCACAACCAATTGAAAAGCACACAGCAGTGCGGTGAATAAGTGACTGAGGAGGAGTGGGATTACTCTCGGGGTTGCGCGACCAAGGTAAGTTTGCAATGTACGCCTAGTGACTTTCTAGATGTTTGAACGGCCACTCATAATCTTTGTTGATTGTAGTATAAGTCATGCACAACAACATGGTGTAAAGGTCGACACAAAAAGTGTTCTACTCAAGATTGTGGAATCATGGCAAAATTTGAACAGTCTAGTCGATGACGGTCCTCTAATGCAGATCCTATGGTGGCCGAACTCACTTACTTCGGCATGCTACAAGATTTTGAGAATCGATTATAGATGATTTTTTGTCGACTTATTTGACGTACAATGGTTCAAGATAATCATGGAGGATCGCAACGTTACTGTGCGTAGAGGAGAGTCTGGTTTTCTTGAGGTGGATTCAACTAAGAAATGGACTCACCTAAGAGACACTTTTGTACTACCCGAGCATTGTGAACAATTAAGTATGTAAATAGTTAACATCCAATTTTAGAAGTTATGTGCTTGGAAGCTCTCATGTAAGTTATGTGGCTCTGGCAGGTGATATTTCATCCTACAAAGTCTGCATCAAACTGGTGGTACGTCATAGAGGTAGCCCCTCGTAGTGCACGGAAATATGAAGGCTACCATGTGCCAATCACAGCGGCATCAATGGAGGAGATCAGAGAAGATGCTCAGTTAGAAGCCGCTGAGGTGGTGCCAGACGAGCATCAAGCTACTACTCTCTATGGGGTGCATGCAGAGGATCTACAAAATGAAATGGAGGACATCTGTTTAAACGGAGATCTCTATATAGATGTAGGAAGTTATGCTGAGTTTTGCGAGGATGAGAGAGAGACCTCTTAAAGTCATAAATATTGTATTTCAACAATCTAGCTCTGTTTTATAATTTATATTATATTCACGTGGCTTTTTTTCCATTTTTGTCTATATGCATCATTGCATCATTGTATTTAATGGTCATTGCATCATTGCGTCATTGTATTTAATGGTCTTTGCGTCCACTCCAGGTACGTATGCTCTAGGTATGTTCTCACAAGCAGGGACGACAAGCACTACGCTCCGAGTGGGATGGAGACTGAAGCTGCAATCGCGAAGCTGGTCTGCTCAATATAAATGCTGCTCGTCCCACTGCTAGATCTAGTTGATATGGTGAAAGAGACACTAAGAATCACTACTACTGCTTCTCACCGTCTCTTTCACCCGATCAATTAGATTTAGTGGTGGGACAAGCAACTTCTATGAGCAGACCTTCGCGATGCAGCTTCAGTCTCCATCGCACCCGGAGCACAGTGCTTTTACAAATTCACAGAAATTCAACGAAATCTCTCTACACAAGAATCCCTCCCCCTTTATGAGTCCCCTCTCTCTCTCTCTCTCTCTCTCTCTCTCTCTCTCTCTCTCTCTCTCGCTACTTGTCCATGTTTTCTTCTCCATTCATTCAATATTAAGTTTAAATGTTTGTGTGTTTAATGTAGGTATAGATGATGAGTAGTTTCTTTCTTCTTTGTCACCCGAGTAGAGATAGTGGTACGTGGATGTAAGGTCCCCAATCTCACCGACACCAAAAACGGGATGGTACCATTGACAGGTCTCTAGGCCTACTAAAGTGAGAGTCCTTAAACAAGAAAAATTCTAGGGAATTCACCCTTACCATTGACAATGGTTTAGGTTTATAGCCCTAGAAAGAGACCTAGTCCTGTCTCGCAGTGGAAACGGGACCATTAAAAAATTTTCCGGCCCTATAACTTCATCATTCAGATTATGGTTTCCTTAGCCAACGCTTTTTCCCCCTGACATATGTGAGGTCACAGCCGTTGGTGGATTCTTCTTCCGAGTGAAGAAGTTTCTAATTTTCATAAATTTGATTTATAACCTTTCCCTCTTATACTTATGGTCTAATTTAGGCAGAATTTTACTGATAGTAATTTGTTACACCAACCATTTATGCTGAGGTAATTTTTCCACCCTTTAATAGTGATTTTGAACCTCATATATTTATTTGGTAATTAAACAAATTCACTTATTAATTTCTTTTCATTATTCTATTCGTAAAATTGATTACTTTCATTGAAGATAAATACCTAAACTATTTATCTGAGGTTGGGGTATTTACCACGAGTTCCTCAAAGTGTGTTCTACCTCTGGTATTTATATCAAATGTTTTTGAATTAATTTAGTATATTCCCCCTTTTATTTTTCCATAAAAAATAATGTAATTTTACTAGGATAACTAGGTAAACTAATTATCTAAGGGTAACATAATTATCACAGTTTCCCTAAGGTGTAACAAACCTCTAATAAATAACCCAAAGCAATTTGAATCAAGTTACTAATTTTCCCCTTTTAATTTGTCATAGGAGCAGAGTATTTATGCTAAATTAATTAGGTAAATTAATGATCTGAGCTTGACATAATTATCACCAGTTTTCTAACATGTATTTAATCTCTAATAAATAACTCAAAGCAATTGGAATCAATTTACAAATTTCCCCCTTTTATTTTGTCCTAAAAATAGAGTATCCCTACTAAATTAATTATTTGCACTTGAAATAATTATCACGGATTTCCTAACATGTAATTAACCTCTAATAAATAACTCAAAGCAATCGGAATCAATTTACTAACTTTCCCCTTTTAATTGGTTCTAAAAACAGAGCATTTTTCTAAAGTAATTAGGTAAATTAATTATCTGAGCTTGCTATAATTGTCACGGGTATCCTAGCATATAATTAACCTCTGATAAATAACACAAAGCATTTATAATCAATTTACTTTTTTTCCCTATTTAATTTGTCCTAACAACAAAGTATTTTTGCTAAAGTAATTAGGTAAATTAAATATCTGAGCTTGATATAATTATCATGGGTTCTCTAACATATAATTAACTTATGATAAATAACTCAAAGTATTTTGAATCATTTTGATTATTTTCCCCTTTAATTTTCTCTAAAAAATAGTGTAATTCTGCCTAATTAATTATGAAAATTACTCAAAAAATTATAAGATAATTTTCCTAGCTTAATGACTATCTAATGCAGCTCTAATTATTACCTCAACCTAATATAAACTTAATTTATATATTTCCCATTAATTTATTGTTAATTTGGATAATTTGAGCCCTAATATGATAAGATAATTAATTAGCTTAATATTTCCAAGCTTTAATTACAACAATCAACAGAGGATATTTAATTAAGAGAGGATTTATGTGTATACATAGGCCTAATCTTTAATTTATTTAGAAAATAGATTAATCTAGCCTTGCTAATTAAGAAGGATTAGGCTAATTACCGTTTAAGTTAATCAACTAGAGCTTAATCTCTAGTGATTTCTGCGTAGTGGTCTCTCTAGATGAGAGAGAGTGTGTCAAGGCTCCGAGTCTAAATTTTTATGAAGGGAAGGGGGTCTTTGTATAGTTTTTCTGGGCCCTGGGCAGTTTCTGGCAGGTTTTGACACCCCAAGCAGGCTCCCAGCTTGAAGATGGCGCCAACTGCTGCTAAATCAGTCCCTGGCAGGTTCCCCTAACTCCACACTGCCCCCCATACCTTCCAGAATCGATTTTGGTTGATTTTACTAATTTTCAATGATGAAAATTGGAATATCAATTAATTCTAGAACCTTAGGATAAGAAATTCTTTGTTAATAATTATTACTGAAACCATCAAATTTTATTTAACTAATTGAATTTCTAGTGTAACCTTCCAGGGCCTGTAACTTTTTTAATTTTTATCGGATTCTGATTCTGAAAATTACTAACCATAGTAAAGATCTGCTTATGATTCCAAAAATACCAATATTAGCCATGATTGAATCCTTCAATAGTGGTTTTCAAGTTAATTTTACAAGCTTTGTACAATTTTTAAGGTTTCGGAAACTGGAAACCTTACAATGGAGCGTCATCGCTCTGGTGCACCATCGTGCGTTCCTACTCTGGCCGCGTCTCTCTCTGTTTCGGAGCATTCAGCGCGCTCCCAAGCTTCGGTGTCAACGAGACGATCTTCACACTCGTATAGGCACTAGTGCTCTAGTGGTGGCGGCGGTAGTTGTTGTGGGGATGCCGCCGTCCATGCCTCGACACCACCACATGTTCGACGAGGCTCTTTACCCTCCCCTTCTTTTCCTACCCCGACACCAGCCACGACATCGCCATCTACACTAGGTTTTGCACGACTGATGGCCGTTCCTAGTGGCTACACACCACTAGCTACTCCTCCACAAGTCAATCCAATCGTTCCTAGCTGTTCCTAGCGGCTACACACCACTAGCTACTCCTCCACAAGTCAATCCAATCGACACTCCTCGCTTCGGGGCCCAGACTCTAGTGGAGACACCTAATGTCCGTACCCCCGTCAACACGCCGCTAGAGACCCCTTCCGGGACACCCACATTCACGCATCACCGGTGAGAGAACTTGCCTTACTCCATCGAGTTCAACGGTGGCATCATCTTGGATGATGAAGGCAAGAAGGTGATCTCATGCATGCGCGGTCTTTGCTCTCAGGTGTTTAGACACTACATACTAAACACCTGGAGTGAAGTACCAAATGATTTAAAATACAGAGTTATCAGCATGCTTCATGACGAGTTTCCTGTTCCAACACGCGATGACCACTTCAATGAAGACGTGATGAAGGTTCGAATGCGTGAATACTGCAAGCACAAGCGTTTAGAACTGCAAAAAGCAATTAAGCATCAGTGGAACAAACCAGATTGGCTGGCCAAAGAAGATTGGAAGAATGAAAATAAAGCAGCGCGCGAGAATCCCAACAAGTGGAAGCAACAAAAGGAGGCAGCCAAAGCGCGAGTAGAGGCAGGGAGCTCGCACCACTTGGGGAGCGATGGATGGCCATCATTTGAGGCCGATTTTCTAAGTGTTTTCGCATTGCTCTTTAGGTTTGATAGTTTAGGGTTTAGGGGTTTTTAAATTCTAACATAATGGATTCTTTGTATGTTTTGACAGTGGTCGATGATAGGACGTGACCCCACACCGTACGAGCGTGAGTACACAGGTAAGAAGGGCTTAAACGCCCTGATGGACATTCTGAGTTTTCGTGGTAGCATGGTTAGTATTAGGGTTTACTCTTTTCTATTTGTTGTATTGTTTTATAAACGTCGCTATATGTTTATACTTACAGAAAGTTGTCTTATTGTTTTTTTTTGCAGAATTCGATAGATACGCCGCTTGGATGCGATGAGATGTCTGATTAGATGATGTCAGTATAGTCGTAGCTAGATAGCATTAGTTTCCTTTTGTCATAGCATATGTATCATGAGATGACATTTATACTTCTTTTTGAAAACCATGTATATTTTTTCAATAATGACAATGGTGTTGTAACTATTACATTTGCAAAGTTTAACAATCAAGTGATTTTGCCTATGATGTGTACAATTGTCATTGATTTACTTTCATCAATTTACTTTTGTCAATTTTGTATCTTTATTCTACAAACAATACTATGGATGATGGAGTTAATGGTTATATTGTCTTGTGGGTGACTACTTTGGGTATATATCTAAGCATGCACTTTCTTTCGAAGGTGAATCAATTATTGAAACATTCAATATGGTTGATGGGTGAATGCCCTGCCACCAAAAGAAAATTCTCTCGGGCGTCGCTATGATTGTCGCTATATAAGGCTCTACAACGTCGCTATAGGTGGCATGTAAATGTCGCTATAATCATCGCTATAGGCGTTGCTATATATAGTGACGCCTATAGTGACGCTTATAGAGACCATTATAGCGATGTTCCCATATCAATGGTCTTAGCGACGCCGGGGAGTATAAAAACCCAATGTATTTCCGTCGCTAACAGCATCACAAGTGCACACAATCTCTTGTAGTGAGAGTTTCCCAGTTAGACACAAAGTATGCTAATCAACATGTTAAATAAGCTAATTAGTGCACAGTGTGCTAACTAGCAAAAAAGGTATGCTAATTAGCATACCCTATATGTTAGTTACCACATACAATGTGCTAACTAACATACAATGTATGCTAATTAGCATATTTAATATGTTAATTAGCATACTTTTTATGCTAATTAGAACACTATATGATGGCTAGCATGCAAGTATGCTAATTAGGAAAAAGGTATGCTAATTAGCATGCATTAGCATACCTTTTCTTATAGTTATCATACTTGCATGTTAGCCATCATACACAATGTTCTAATTAGCATAAAAAGTATGCTAATTAGCATATTATATATGCTAATTAGCATACCTTGTTAGCTAGTTAGCAAGGTATGATAACTATAAAAAAAGGTATGATAATTAGCATACTCAATATGCTAACTACCATACCTTGTATGCTAGCTAGCATTTGGTGCATGCTAACAAGCATTGAAAGTTTAGTTAGCATACCTTCTTTGCTACCTAGCATAATGTGTATGCTTCTTGTTAGCATACCTCTATGCTAGTTAGCATACATTTTGAGCTAGCTAGTATAATTTGTATGCTAGTTAGCATACCTCTTTGCTAGTTATCGTAATGTGTATTTTAGTTAGCATGCACAATATGCTAACCAGAAAAAATGGTATGCTAATTAGCAGAGATGTTATGTTTATTAGCATAACTTATCCTCTAGTTAGCATACCATCTATGCTAGCATACATTGTATGCTAATTAGCATACAGCTGTGTATGCTAATTAGCATACCTTTTATGCTAATTAACATAGCATGTATGCTAATTAGCACACCATCAAAAATAAGCATACCATTAACATACACACAATTTTGCCTAGTAACATTTTATATATGCTAATTAGCATACATTCTCTGCTAGTTAGCGTACACTCTATATTCACACTTCCTTGTTAGCATATTTTATATGCTAGTTAGCATATTGATCATGGTGGTTAGCACACTTTGTATACTAGTTAGCATAGTTAGCATAGACAATATGAATGTCTACAGGATATAGATTCCTACCATACATGGAATGCTACTTGTCACAGTATGCATACAAGCAATCATAATAGTATCGATGAAAATTAACGGGTGAATGGAATACACACGTATCAATGATGCAGGATGCGAACCTTCCAAGACACCTGTCAATCAAAGGAAAGAAGAGAAGCTTTGTAATGATGAATCTGATGAGCTGGATAGACAACTATAAATATCTAGAGAGATACATGCCACAGGGTGTGGAGCTTGCTAACACTACATAACTTGGACACAATAGGGAACAGATTTAGCATAATTTCTTGCAAGCACGTGAGCAAATGGATTTCTTTTCACCTCTGCTGCATTCGTTTATGTCATCCAGGGTGCTCGGAGCGGCAACACATTTCTCGTCCCCAGGTTTTCCCCAGAATCTGTTCCAGGAAACCTTTTCTCTTTAAATTCACTTTGTTTACAAAACCCTATACGGGGCTGTCATCACCAACGTCTTGCCAGTCAGCCCACTGTCAGTCCTGAAACCTTCCTCTTGAGCACTCATACCTTACTCCTAATTGTTTCCTCTCAGACGCTTGTTTGATCATTTGTAGGGGGCTTGGGTTTGGGATGAGTAATCATGATAAAATATTCAGAATCATCATCTGTTTATTTACCATCTGCAGCAGCCTCGTGCACTATCGCATGTTGTGGCATTACATCTACCCTTTCTGGAAAAACTCTTTTCAATATTATTTTACTGTGCAATAGTTCAGCAGTTTTTGCTTGTCCTTTATGATGTCTTTATTTGATACCATTTCTGTGTCACAGGGCAAGAAAAATTGCAGTTAGTTGCCCTGCATGATTTAAATTATGCCATTGCATGCAAAACCATACAAAAGCAGTGTATTGCCAAGGCTACACAGCTACAAAAAGAAAAACTCGAGATTGAGAATCACCTAGCTAGCTATCTTAAACACTTAACAAAAATAAATGAGTACTTTAGTTATGTTCATCTCTCGGGGGAAGTTATTTTTGTTGAGTGGTATGCACTACCAGACCCAATATGCGTGCCAAAGCCATTGCCAGACAAGGGGCATGCTTTGGTTCTTGATTTAAATGGCCTGCTTGTTCAAGTTGTAGAGCAAGTGCACGGTGACATTTCCCCTAAACATGCAGGGGAAATGATAAAGTACAATGTGCAAGATAAGAGGTTGGTATTTTGTCTACAAAGACAGCCACAAATGTTTGGATTGGTGCCTCCGTTCTTTCCATGTGTATATTAGAAATAGTATTCAAAGAGAAGCGGGATAAGCTGAGAGGTATTTTTACACAGAGTCATTGTAGTGGCCATCCTTAGCACATAAATAATAAGCCTGTATTCTTGAAGGATTTGAGATTGTTTTGGAAGAACTGCAACTTTGGGCCCCAAAACAGTCTAATTATTGACGATAGCATGTACAAAGTGTGCCAGGAATTTGGCTTGTTACTCCTAAGATAGAGGACTAGATCAAAGAACAACGGCAAAACGTCCTAATAGATACTTTGAGTAGCTGACTATTCCTATGGCTGCAATCAGAGGATCGTGTAGCGTATACAACTGAAAAGGCGTTTGATACTTCCCCAAATTTTTCCCCACATCAAGTGATCAGAAAGCTGGAATCAGAAATGCACCGGTGCAACGAGTCCCAGCGTAATGAAGCCATGCGTAGGAGACAAAGGGAGGCTGATGAAGAAGCTGAAAGACATAAAAGAGAGAGAGAGAGAGAGAGAGAGAGAGAGAGAGAGAGAGAGAGAGAGAGAGAGAGAGAGAGAGAGAGAGAGAGAGAGACTACAGAGGGAAAAATTAGAGAGGCAGCAACAAGAAGGAGAAGAAAGAGAGTTGCAAGAACCAAGTGCTCAGCAGAAGAAGAAAGAGAGCAAGACCCAAAAGCTGAGCAAACAAAGAAGCAAATGGACACTAAGCAAAAGCGAGTGTACAAGCACGCTAAACCACGATCTTATCCAGAGTAGGAGGCTCTATGCAGTTTTGTAACATTATGAGTGAAATTTGTAAATTGCCTTTCCAATGTTTGTAACTAGTCAGACATTCACTTCAGATAGTAATGATCAGATCCTGTACTATTATTGTTTTAAAGACAATACTATGTGTACTATTGGCATCTTGTAAACATTGAATGTGTATACATTATCGTTGGAAATCAGCAAAGGTATACTAATTAGCATAATGTTTATGCTAGTTAGCAGACTGTTTATGCTAACACAACCAAAACAGTATGCTAATTATCATACCATGTATGCTAATTAGCATACTCACAGTAACTAATTAGAATACATTCTAATTAGCATACTAAGCATTTTTGTTTTTGCTAACTTCCACCCACAACATACCAGAGTATGCTAATCAGCATATACAGTATACAGGAAGCTGCCATGTTTTCTCCTTGAAACCAGCAATGGTATGCTAATCAGCATATTGTCTATGCCAACTGGCATAACCAATATGCTAATTAGCATGCATGGTATGCTAATTAGCATTCCGTCAATTAGCATACTGTGGATTTTTGTTTTTGCTAACTTCCACTCACAACATAGTATGCTGATTAGCATACACAGTATATAGAAAGCTGCCATCGCTTCTTGAAACGAGCATACAATATGCTAATTAGGATACATGATATGCTTATTGGCATACACAGTATACAAAGAGCTATTATCTCTTCTCCTTGAAACGAGCGAACCTGTGCTAATTAGCATATTGTTTATGCCAATTAACTATGATAATTAGCATACCCATAGAATGCAAATTGGCATAAACAGTATGCTAATTAGCATACACAGGATGTAGAGACCTGTCATCTCTTCTCCTTAAACTAGCAAAGATATTCTTATTAGCATACTGTTTATGCCAACTTGCAAAAAACAGTATGCTTATTAGTATACATAGTATGCTAATTAGCATACTGTGCATTTTTGTTTGTGCCAACTTTCACTCACAACATAGTATGCTAATTAGACCACACAGTATACAGAAAGCTGTGATCTCTTCTCCTTAAAACCAGTGCCAACTAGCATAAACAATATGCTAATTAGAATACATAGAGAATTGAAAGCTGCCATCTCTTCTCCTTGAAACCAGCAAAGGTATGCTAATTAGCATACACAATATACAGAAAGTTGCCATCTCTTCTTCCCTAAACCAGCAAGGGTATGCCAACTGGAATAAGCAATATGCTAATTAGACATCCACTCACAACAAAGTATACTAATCAGCATACACAGTATACAAAAAGTTGCCATCTCTTCTCCTTGAAAACCAGCAAAGTTATGATAATTAGCATACTGTTAATTCTAACTAGCATGTATAAGTTTATGCTAATCAGCATAAACAGTATGATAATTAGCATTAGCATATACAGTATATAGGAAGCTACCATCTCTTCTCCTTGAAAACGAGCAAAAGGTATGCTAATTAGAATATTTTTTATGCTAACTAGCATTAACAGTATGCTAATTAACATATCCACATAACACAATTAGAACACAATGAGACAGGTTGTACAAAATGATCTCTCTTAAACTCAGACCTCTCTGTGATAGACACCAAAGCCATGTATACACAAAGCACACAAGAGACACAAGAGACAGAAGATACAAGAGACAGAAGATACCCAAGTTTTTGATAAAACTGCATTATCTCCGAGCAAGAAGTATATTGAAGATGCAGTGATTACAACTTAAAAGCTAAAGGTCATGCTATTATAGATTGTTTCATAGATTTCTGGGTTGATTGTGTACACCTACCATCTCCTTGGGATGTGCTCCATGGGTATTTTGATACATCGTACTAGATGGGAAAGTACATGGACGATGGGTTGCTTGTGGTCTATCTTGAAGGTGTATGCATCCAATTGCTTGTAACACAGACCTTGCACAACATATGAGCCTCTATCAATTGCATTGCCCCACTCATCCAGGTACCCCTTATCCACCTTCTCCTTTGCTGCAACACACTTGACCAGGTAGAAATCCACATCCTGGACATTGGTCGAAGCATCTGGATTTGCAACAAATGTGTCACCAGCACATAGAGCACTAATCAACACATGATGATGACCTTCGTATGTGAAGTCATCATAGGCGGCTGCTTCATTGTTCGAATCTGACACAGCCTCATCAGGTAATGGCAGTAGAGTATGATAATCCCAAGACTGCACGTGAGCTTTATGAACGTAGCGATTCCATCTTCCGTGCATGCATGCATCACAGAAGCATGCCAAGTCTCTTGTTGCAAGGGCAGTTGGATCCCCAGGGTTGTGGCCACAAAAAGCATGCAGAGAGCAATTTTTTGCCACAGTGGTACAATTCCACTTCACCTCCCTATTCACTTCCCCCTGTTTAACCTCCCAGAACACATGAGCACATTCCCTTTCTTTTTAAGGATAGTGTGAAGGTTCTCCCTGCAACAACAGGTTGGCTTGGAAATAAGCAGCCACATCAATTGCACACCACAAAATAGCTCCATAAGGTTTTAGTTGTTCATGGGTCAAGGTTCTTTTCACAACTACTCCTGCACCATCATGCTCTCCCTTGCCGTGCCCTGATCTAAAGAAGAACCAGCTCATTGCCATCTCTGTGAGTCCACCATATCTTGCCACGAAGTAAAAAGGCCTGTCTCCCTTGAACTGTGAGGCCGCACCATCAGACCACACCCAATGTTGCTTAGGAGGGACACCCTCTTGTTGTAACCAATCACGTTGTAGCATGAAGCAGTGTTGCACGAACAACGTGTCATGCACCTTGTCATCTGATATGAATAAGTGGATGGTTTTGACTACCTCCCCTACCCTGCGGTAGAATGTTATGTGTACAAAAATGGTTACTTGACTAGAGTGCCAATGCATTGACTGAATCTCATTTTGTTCCTTCAAGGCATAATTCTCTGCAAAATCAACAACTAACACGATGACATCGTCCGAAAACTGAAGAACGAAATACTTGAATTGTTGTCCTTGCCATCGAGCCACATAGTTATGAGTGATAAAGAGCCTCAACTTGGTCTTTAAGAGTTGAAGAAACTCCCAACACTGCATTTCTTTGTGCAAAAGATCTTTTCTTTTATTACTATTTCCATGCTTTTCTTGAGCTTGTACATATGCAAATACTTTTACATTAATACTATTACCTGGCTTTGCTATCTCCAAGCAGCATAATTCCAACGTATTAACTCCACATGTCAAACACTCTCCCATCAGGCATTCCCTTCTATGGAAAACTGCATCTGCGGGCTTTGGACAGAGAACAGACTCCCACATATGTGTGACACCTTTGAACGTGTGATGTGAAGCCAAGCAACCCTTGCTAATGTTCTCACCTGAGGCACAGATACTGCATATACAGTCACAACCTGCTCTATGCATCCCAAAAGCATGAGACCGCATGTGGTTCAGTGTGTCCTTCAAAAAAGACATTTGCACATGTATTCGCAACAGAATGTGTATCTATCCTTCAATCGCCTACAAAAGAATGGCTTCAACATCTCAAACATTCTCATGCCAATCTTGCAATCTGGATGTTTTTCCTTGAATCTACAAAAGAACTCAACCTGCAACATACAAATGATGATCAGTATTCAGATTGCTAACTAGGACATCCAACAATTTCATGAAAACAAATCATAGTGACAATCAACATCCTAATGTGCATGCAATAGCGTATGTTAACTAGCATAAAGAGTGTTAGCTAGCATATATCTTGTATTTACCAGGTAACTCTGTATGCTAGGTAGAGCATAAGGCATGCTAACTAGCACAAACCATATGCTAACTAGCATACTCATTAGGACACCCATCATGCTGTTGAGCATACTAGGTGTTAACTAGAAGAAATTATGTTAATTAGCATACATCTTGTGCTGACTAGCTAGCTCTGTATGCCAGGTAGAACACAAGGCATGCTAACTAGCATACTCCATATGCTAACTAGCATACCCAACCCAGCTACTAGTTCTAACTAGCATAACCCTTGTCTTAAATAGCATACCCATCATGCTAGTGAGCATACTAGTTGTTAACTAGCATAAGTTGTGTTAACTTGCATACTTTTTTTGTTGACCAACTAACTCTGTATGCTAGGTAGAGCACAAGGCATGCTAACTAGCATACCCAGCCTAGGTGCTAGTTCTAACTAGCATAACCCTTGTCTTAAATAGCATGCCCATCATGCTAGTGAGCATACTAGTTGTTAACTATCATAAGTGGTGTTAACTTGCATACTTTTTGTGTTGACCAACTAACTCTGTATTCTATTTAGACCTCAAGGCCTGGTAATTAGCATACTCCATATGCTAGCTAGCAAACTCCATATGCTAACTAGCATATTCACTTTCTGTTAGACAACGTACTTATCACGCAATTGAGCATACTAGGTATGTTAACTAGCATACCATGTATGTTAATTAGCATACATATTGTGTTAACCAACTAGCTATGTATGCTATTTAGGACCCAAGTCATGCTAACTAGCACAGTCCATATGGTAACTAGCAGAATCCATATGCTAACTAGCACAATCTATATGCTAACTATCATACTCACTATGCTAACTAGTATACACATTAGGGCACCCATCATGCTATTGAGCATACTAGGTGCTAACTAGCATAAATGATGTTAATTAGCATACATATTGTGCTGACTAGCTAACTTTATATGCTAGGTAGAACACACGGCATGCTAACTAGCATACTCCTTATGCCACCCAGCATACTCCATATGCTTACTAGCATACCCAGCCCAACTGCTAGTTCTAACTAGCATAACCCTTGTCTTAAATAGCATACACATCATGCTAGTGAGCATACTAGGTGTTAACTAGCATAAGTGGTGTTAACTTGCATATCTTTTGTGTTAACCAACTAACTCTGTATGCTATTTAGAACTAAAGGCCTGCTAACTAGCATACTCCATATGATTCCTAGCAAACTCCATATGATAACTAGCATAATCACTTTCTATTAGACAACGTACTTATCATGCAATTGAGCATATGCCGGGCTCCCACCTCAAGCTCAGCCCTAGCTTCCTTAAGGTCAAAGGACTTTTACACTAACTTTTGGAGGTCTTCAATGAAGCTAACCCTAAGGTCTTTATGCTCCATTGGTTAGCCTTGCTCTTTGATAGACCATCTCTCATTTGGGCCCCTTTACCATTGGCCCCTTGTTGAGATAGATCTACAAGCACATGTATATATCTTAACCCTTGGTCCCATTTATTCTCCCACAATAAATGATCAATTTAATATGAGAAAATCATTTGGGTTGGTTAGATATTAGATTTTATGATATTACCTCTCTCTTGAAATCATAGTTGTCCTCGACTATGAGGTAGAAGAGATAAAACCTTAATCATTAGCCTAATCTTACTTAGCGGGTATAGGATCCCTTTTTACCCTACGACGTCTTTCCAAGATGGATGACCAGCCCATTTGGTGCTTGGGAGACATAGCTTTTGCAAGCATGATGCCTGCTCTTTAGTCCATTTCATTCTCCCAAAGTAGAGTGAAAAATTCTACTTGGTATTTGAGAGACGTCGTCATCACAAACATGATTCTAAGCATGCATACTATTTAAATTTGTACACAATTAAAAAGAGAATTAGTCTTATAAGACAAAAACATGGATCATCAAAAAAAAAAAAGTACATTTTCTTACTCTAATGTAGCATTGTAAGCATTGACAAGGTTCATACTATCCTTAAGTTGTATTCCTTGCATCCATCTAGCATCTTCAAAAGGATAATTTTTGAACTTAATAAGATACCTTCGGATAATCTTACCATGTCGTAGTACCTTGTCTTCATGCTGAACGATAGCTTTGGGTTGTAGCATCTCTTCTTGGTCTTCAACTTCGGGAGTGTCTTCAATAATTTGTTCACTTAGTGGATCTCCTTTGTAGGGCTTGATTAGGCTCACATGAAAAGCATTATGGATGAGCCAATGGTTGGGCAACTTGAGTTGGTAAGCCATCTGATTGATAGGCTTCAAGACTTGGAAAGGAGCATAGTATCGTTTTGCTAGCTTAACATAATACATTTGATGGCCCGTAGGATTTTTGCCCGTTGTTTGTCTTAATCGAGCCTTAGGAAACTTATGTTAGACCCAATCATTTTCTTTGAACGTTAAGGCCCTTCTGTGCTTGTCAACAACAGCTTTTTTCCTTTGTTGAGAGATGGATATAGCCTCCTTAATCTATTGAAAATATTCTTGTAGGTCACAACTATACTCATCGACAGCGAAGATCTTCCCATGTACTTTGATTAGCAAGGGACTTTTAGGTATTCCCTCAATGATCTCAAAAGATGCTTTTCTCATAGAAGTATGTACAGTATTATTGTAGGCATACTCTACAAGAGGTAAGTACTTTTCCCATTGTGAGCGTTGATCTACTTCGGTAACATAAGTCTTGAGTAGATCAAGTATCGTAAGATTGGCTATCTCACTTTGCACATCCCTTTGTGGGTGATAGGATGAAGAGAAATTCAATCTTGTTCCTAGATTTTCAAAGAGAGCTTTCCAGAAGTTACTAGTCATTCTAGGATCTCTATCTGACACAATGGATGTTGGTAATCCATGATGTTTGAAAATTTGGGATATGAATAGAGTGCCATTTGGTGTTCTTTAATAGTCTTTTTGACAGGAATAAAGTGTGCTTGTTTGCTATACCTGTTGACTATTGTCAATATTCCCATGGATAGACTTGGGCAATCCAAAGATGAAATCCATGGATATACTCTCCCATGGTGAATTTGGGATAGGCAATGTCTGGAGTAATTCAGGTTGCTTCCCTCTATCATACTTGGTATTTTGGCATACTACACATTTTGTAACATACTCTTGTATGTGCACTTTCATATGGTAGGCCAATAGAAATACGTCTCTACTCCTCAAAGAGTAGGTTGAATACCTATGTGCCCCGCATAGGGAGGAGCATGGTATTCATACATAGCTTTCTCACGAAGGGAATGGGTAACACATAGCCTATTTCTGTGGAGAAGATAACCATCCTACAAGGTGAATGGTTCCTCTTTCTTCTCCAAAGCAAGGACTAACATTATGTCTCTAAAGTCAGGGTCAGTAGCATACTCATCTATCATAGAGGATAGATCATTGTGAGTAGCTCTAGACACCACATTAACTTCTGGTCGTCGTGAAAGTGCATCGGCCACTTGATTGTTCTTACTAGAAATGTGAGCAATATGGAGATTAAATTGCGAAAGAAAATTTGCCCACCTCATTTGTTTGTCGGAAAGCTTGGTTTGCGTCATGAAATACTTAAGACTTTGGTGGTCGGTTCGTAGGATAAATGGAGTCCCCAATAAATAGTGCTTCCATGTGTCTAGGGCATGTAGAACAACTCAAAGCTCTTTCTCATAAATTCCCAAGACTCGTTCATTGGTATTGAGCCTTCGGCTCTCATATGCTATGGCTTTCTCTTCTTGAAGCAAAAGTGCTCCAAGACAATCACCACAAGCATCACATTGGACCTCAAATGGCTTTGAGAGATCTGGAAGCATGAGGATTGGTTAGGAGGTAAGATTTTCTTTGAGCTTATCAACAGGATTTTTCTCCTTAGCAATCCATACATACTTAACATTCTTCTTAGTTAAGTGATGTAGTGGTCCTGCTATTCGAGATAATTTTGCTATGAAGCGTCTGTACTATGCATGCATACCAATAAATCTTCTTAGCTCATGTAGATTACTTGGATTATGCCATGCTTTTATTACCTCTAACTTTGATGGATCCATACGGATACCATCTTGAGAGGAAATTTGACCTAGGTATTGAATCTCTTGAAGGAAAAAATTGCTTTTCTTTTGGTTGAAAAAAAGCTTGTTCTACCTTGGAGATGTTGCTTATGTTCCTCCAAATACTTGGAGTAGATGATGATATCATCCACAAACACTCTAGTGAATTAGCGGTAAGGTCTAAAATTTTTCTCCGTTAGACGATTGAACGTAGCTGGTGCATTAGTCAAACAAAAAGACATGACCAGATATTCATAAAGATCAAATGTTGTGCGAAACGCGGTCTTTAGGATATCTTCATCCACTATCCTTATTTGATGATAGCCACTTTTAAGGTCAATCTTAATGAAGTAGGTAGAGCCTTGTAGCTTATCAAATAGGTCTTCTACCCGAGGCACGGGAAATTTGTTTTTGATAGTGATATGGTTTAGTGCTCGATAGTCCACACACATACGGTATGTACCATCTTTCTTTTGCACTAAAAGGATTGGAGAACAAAAGGGAGAGGAACTAGGCCTCACCATCCCTTTGTCTACCAATTCTTGGACTTGCCTCATGATCTCCTCTTGTTGAGCTTGTGAGACTCGATAAGGAGGCTTGTTAGGCGGTGAGCTTTCTGGAAGAAGCTCAATGCGATGGTCATCATCCCCTCATTTTGGAGGTAAGTTCATAGGGATATCATCGATGAATACATCTTGGAATCCTTTTAGAAAATTAGACAAGTCTAACTGTTCTTGATTCCTATCATTTACATTTGATGGAACATTAGGATCTTTTAGAGACTCTTTGACAAAAAATCATGTGAGCATAAATTGAGCTCTTCATTGATTTATCAAGAGCGGGAGGATTTACAAGTAGAATAGTGAGACCATGCTCACTAGCATCTATATACATGTTCTTTCCCTTGTAGGTGAAGTAGATTCTCCTTTCAGGGAAATTTATATTGGCAACCATGCGATCAAACCATGGCACCCCTAGGATAGCATCCTCATGTTGGAGAGGAGAGATGAAAAAGTCTTCTTTGTAGACATAGCTTTGGACATGAATCCTCAACTTCCCAATCAAGGGAGTAATGGAGGCTTTCTGTCCCTTGAAATATGTGACAATCGTTACCATATCTCCCATCTCAAAAGCTTGAATGCCCAACTTGGTGGCCAACTCCATAGATATGAAGTTGTAAGTAGAGCCAAGGTCAAACAAGATGAAGGCATAATGCTCTCTTACCTTTCCCCAAGCATATGAAAGTGATGATCCTTTGCAATGAACATCCTCTTTTGGAGCTTTGATGGTGGAAGCCCTGGGAGTCTCATTGCAAGCATTCTTCTTGGGGCAAGAACGATAGCCATGTCCTTGCTCCCCACACTTGAAACACTTATGGTCCTTGAGAAAAGCTTCAAAGCTCTTCAAGAGAGAGTTTTTTTTTGCCTTTGTAGAATCCCTTCTCCTTGGACCGATTGTTGTTCTTGTTGTTGGAAGTGCCTTGGCAAGAATTTTGAGCATTGGTTTTCCCCTATCCATCCTTTTTGTCTTTAGTTTCCATGGGCTTGACATTCCGTCTAGCCCCTTGATGTAAATTCATGCGTGAAGCAACCATGGTGTGATGGATTACCTCCGTGATAGAACCAGGCCGTTGAGAGTTGATGTATTCGGCCATCTCTTCAGGTAATCCCGCACATAATTGTTGCTTTTTCTTGGCAAAGTATATCTTTTGGAAGATAATAGCCTTGAGATGTAAATCCCAAAACTTGTCTACATACTTGTGGATAGACTCATGAGAGAGAAGCTTCAAGCTACACCATTCGGTAAGCACTTAGTCCTTTGCATCACCTGCAAGGAATTGCTTCATGATGGAAACTCGTAGAGTTTTCCATGTCTTTGGGGCTTCGTCATTGCCACGAAGGCTAGCCCACCATTGACTAGCTGATTTTTGGAAGTGCATAGCTACATGGTGTATCTTGGAGGACTCCGTGAAGCCCTCGTCTCCAAAGGCCGCATCAAATTGCTGGATGAAGGCCAATACTTTGTCGGTAGTAGCAAAGGTGCCGTCATAGGTGAGAAAAGAGATACTCTTTCCTCCCTCTTTAAACTTATTTAGCTTTTGTGACCTTTGCCATGCATGGTAGGATTTGTGATGTCTTCCCCTCTTGTATTCTCTAGGAGAGTAGCCATAACTTTCATCGGAAGAAGAGGAGGGTGAAGAAGAAAGAGAAGAGGGTGACCTATTTCTTGGCCTTTGCTTCCTTTGTTTCCTCTCTTCCCTTTCAGAGTGGCGAGGAGAAGGACTGTGGTGTTGATCTTTTCCTCTTGGGAGGAGTGGGCAATCGTCTAGACCGCCGTCTTCGTGGAGCCACTTCTTCAAAGGAACTTAAAGTTTCATTGATTTCTTGCTCTTTGGATTCCTCCTCTTGTATGGGAGAGAGACTTCTTTTGGGGTCTCTTAAGAGGCCTCCTAAGCTCTCTCTCTTCTTGGAGAGGAAGGAAAATCCCATAAGCATGAAGTTGTTGAGTAGCTTTGGCTTGCAAAGCAGGGTTGCCCATAGCTTGCTATAACCTAGTAATGAGATAATTGACAAACATGGGGGCATCATCATTAGCACCTTCATGTAAAAAATCAAAGCTATCAATGTTCATTCTACTCTCTTGGTTATTGTCATCCATGTTAACAAAATTTGTGAACGTACTTAGTGTATGCTTTGGCAATTCAAAACCTTAGTTGCCACTCCTCTTAGCCTTTGTAAATCGGCTCTTAAGTATCTACACCCACAACTCAAAGTGGTTAATTATAGAGAGTAGTGCAGTAGGTCTAACATAGCAGAGTTGTCGAGGGCTAGCTCTTTTTGGACTTCTTATGGCTCAATAATGGTAAAGTCGTAGGCAAGTCCAAAAAGACTTCATTATTAAGTCCAAAGCTCCCGAAGTGTGCACCATGTCCCACATAGTGGGCTCAACAAAACCAATAATAGATCCCAGTTCCACTTACCCTAATATAATCAACTAAATCAACCATTTATAGGCTACTTAAGGACCTCTCCTCTTAAGAGAGAAAAGAGAAACCAAATGCTCTGATACCAATGTAATGGAATTGGTCTATTAACTTGAGAGTAGTGGAAATTAGAGAGAATACTTTTGTGAAATTACTTTGTGAGCATAGCGGGTGAACATAATTGATGGTAGCAGCATAAACATAGAAATTAGTTAACTTGGCATGAACAATACTTTTGTAAGAGAGAGAATTTAGAGAACATGAGAATAGTTGAGGATCAGATTTATGTGGAGTCAGTCCCCCCTCCAATAGGCATTTGTAGGGTTAATTTTATTTGCGAGTTAATCAATTTGTGTTTTTTTGCTACATGTGATGCTTTTTCAAGTTTATAGAAGCGTGTATTTCACTCATATGTATGCTCTCTAAGGTGGCGTTGTGGTATGTTAAATAAGTACTGAGGGAAGGAGAGAGAAGAAGGATTAGACGGAGAGAGAAAAACATACTTGTGAAATAGAGATAGGATCGGGGTGTGAGAGTACCGACAACAAGAGAGAGAGAGAGAGAGAGAGAGAGAGAGAGAGAGAGAGAGAGAGAGAGAGAGAGAGAGAGAGAGAGAGAGAGAGCCTGAGAGTGGGAGATGAGGGGGAGAGAGGAAAGATAGGTTCAAAATGAAAAAAGTGATCCGGCTCAAGTTTGGGCAAGAAGGTTCTGAAGCCGGTTCAAATTATTTCATTTAGTAACTTGGTATAGAATTGTTTATGTGTTGGTTTAATGTATATGTTTTATAAATATCCCACATTTTAATTGAGATGAAAGTGGAGTTAAGTAAAAGTGGAGTTTTGTTGTGAAGAAGGAGGTTGTGTGCATGTTTTCTACTAACGTGTGTGTGTGTGTGTGTGTGTGTGTGTGAGAGAGAGAGAGAGAGAGAGAGAGAGAGAGAGAGAGAGAGAGAGAGAGAGAGAGAGAGAGAGTTTTCCTATTCATATGCGTGTGAAAAGGTTCCAAAGCCGGGTCCACAAATAATGTTTTCCAAGCCCTTAGAGAGGCAGTTAGTGGTGGTTACTCATTGCACTATTATATGCCTATAGTATTCATAGGGGAATAATAATCATAGTGTTTCCCGAGCCCTTAGAGAGGCAGTTAGTGGTGTCTACTCATTGCACTATTAGATGCTTATAAATCTTATAGGGGAATAATAATCGTAGTGAGACAAATCATGCATATTTTATTGCACGCCCCACTTTAAAATTTAGTGGTGGAGTAGTAGACGATTATAATATTCATATTGAAAAATCATGCATATATTATTGCACGCTCTAATTTAGCAGTTAGCATATGCTGTGTGGGACCCCTCATGTCACTAACGCATGCCACTATTCCATCACTATCAATGCTTTTTGAGAGCATGCTGCTTTAGCCTATATAAATGTTACAAGGCAAGCAACATATGCTGCACAAGTGAATCGGAGGTGCTAATCAAGACATATTTTTTCATTTTCCCTGTACTTATACAATGCCTATAGGATATGAAACTACTGGTAATGAGGTAGTTGCAAAAATCCATGAAGAGCTTCACAAACTCCCCCCCAACGCACCCCTTGAAGAAAAGAAGACGTTTACACAGAGAGAGCGTGACACAAACAAGGCGATTCGGATGTTCAACCACCTTAATCGCGCTCGCAACACCAGAGACCAGAAACACAATGATGGCTTTGAGACAATGCGAGAAGCTCTGGGCAAGTGGGAGACATGGGGGTACATAGACAACTCTCGAAGGGCCGCTTTACAGGCGGAGATTGACCATTTTCTTGTCTGCAAACGCACAATCAACCTGGTCGACATCTCTGACTCTAATGTGGTAGAAGATTGAGTCAAGATTTAAATAATTATGCACTAAATATATATAGTTAAATAAATATGCACTAGCACATGATAAATTGTACTAGTGTGATGCAAGTTGTACTGTGTGTGTGTGTGTGTGCAGCTTTGATTCCCTACCTAATCATGTAAACAACTTATTTTAATTATATGATTCTTATTTTAACTATATGATGGTGTTCCACTCTTCAATGCCTTGGCGAGAATAATTCATATGTCTCTGTCTGACTTATTATTATTGAAGTAGCTGTGATACTTTTAATCGGCCTGGTCTACTAACACATCTTCAAGCTCTGTCATAATTTAGGGTATTTTTGATATCTTGTAGCTAAACTGAACCGCCAAATGTAACTACAAGCTGTTTGAAAGCCAAACATAAAGAAAATCGATGTGAGTTTTTTATATAATGCAAGAAAAAGATGAGCATGTCTTTAGTATTTACCCTACTTTTAGTAGAATGTTGTTTCCTGTCCATGTAGGTGTTGTTGCAAACAAGGATGAATGCCTAATAAGCCAATTTGAAACTAGGAATCTAAAAAATATTGATGGTTGTACTTGTTTGGGCAGAGACCTCAAAGTAATGATACACGCATAGACTCTTGCATATAAAATAGTAATTAAGAACACTTTACTGAGTTGAAGAACTGCATACGTACATAAACACACACATATAAATAACTATATATATTGTATAAACAAGTACTTAAAAACACTTTACCAAGTTGAAGAACTGCTTATGTACATAAACACACACATATAAATAAATAAATAAAAAGATATTATATATATATAATATAAATATTATATATAAAACTATATATATTCTTAGACCGACAGTGTAAAGAAATACTGACAAGCAAATGAAATTTTGACAGCATAACAACGTGAAAAATAAAAAAAAATCCATTCCATACTTGCTTCTGTGAAATCTTGCCTAACATTCGTTAAGCTTTCCTATTCTATACTGGCTTCCATGAAGCTTGCCTAACTTTTGTGTATACATGAAACCATGATTATGTTTCTAAACATGAACAAAAAGCATGATTATATTCACAAGCAATCAAACTTTCGGCAGCATAACGGCGTGAAAATACAAACAAAAAAATTTCCCATTTCATACTTGCTTCCGTGAAGCTTGACTAACTTTTCTGTATACATGAAACCATGATTATGTTTTCAAACATGAACAAAAAGCATGATTATATTGACAAGCAATCAAAATTTCGACAGCATAACGGCATGAAAATTCAAACTAAAAAAATTCCCATTCCATACTTGCTTCCGTGCAGCAGCGAATGCTCACGAGAAGAAGAAATTACATACGCAAAAAAGCATGTGTTGGTATATTACTTTGGTAAATCCAAAGCTCTCAACTAACTTCTATCTAGCATAATAAATATGAAATCATGGCTGAATTGATAAGGACGATCAACACCAACAACATGTCTTCAGTAATACCAAAAAAGTGGCACCCAAACACCATGGTCACACGTCGTTCCATAAAAATCATAAACTAGAAAAAACGATAGATAATACCAATGTTGATGTCAATCAAGGGCAATGTGATCCGGGATCATATTGTTGCCAATCAGTCTCCTCATCGCTATCTGCATCAACTGCTGAAATAACACGTACACATGGAGCCTTGAAGCATGAAAGATGTTGATGGAAGACCTCTGGATCACTATCTATGCAGAGACAGTGTCTAGACAACTCAACGCAAACATTGCCCAAGCCACCACATCCAGAAAACATATCAACAATGTAGGTGTGCTCCGCAATAAATGTTCGCACAAGCCAGCTAAAAAAAGCAAAAAATATGCGCATTTTTACTTTATGTAACATAGTCCAATAACGCATAGTAGGAAGCATATATTCTTACTGAAAGAAGTCAAGGCTACGCTCGGCGGCACCTCTAAGAGCGTGTCCTCCAATGTACTCTCCGTCTGCGCGCTCCACCAGTATTCCGGACTTGGCATCCAAAGAGTTGTTGTCCACGCTCTCTCCGTTTCGTCGATCAAAGATAGGACGTTGACCCTTATGATAAAACAATCCTAGCAATAGTGTTTCCACCTACAAATTACAATTAGAATGTGATCTAATTGAAGAAAACTAGGATCATGCTTTTCAATCAACAAATAAATTTACTTACTCTCTCAATCTCAATGGTCTTTCGCACCTAACCATTGAGGATCAAAATAAGGATGGTGTGCATCATTTTGAATCCCATCTCGATGGCATGGCTAGACACAATGCCAAAGTGATCAGTGGAGCTTAGGGTGATGTACCACCCATTGTCTGCCACATACATTGAAGCTATTACGGCCACTTTCTTACTTAATTTTCGAGAGAATTGATTCCATGGAGGGACCTGCACAATACGCATTGTTAATTTAATTAAAGTTACAAAACTATTATAGACTGTCCATTGTGGTTTTGAAGGATGCATACCTCGTTCTCCGAAAAATTTTCAACTTTAAAGTTTGTTGGAAAATCCGCAAACAAAAGAGAGGCCACTTCATTGCTCTTTTCCCCATCAACATGGGCTGAATGAAGAAAATTCAAGATCCTGCATATGATCAAATACATGTATTTCAAACATTCACAACACACACCACACATAGTTAGTCTTTCTTTTCACATGTGTTTACCATTTCTCATCATCGAGAGAAATTTTGTAAACATCTAGCATGTTGCCAATAACGGTCACATCACAATCTATGGAAGGCACTGCATAATCAGAAAATAAAATATTTCATCAAAAATTGTTGAGTAGAAAGAAAGTGACAGCTAGATATCTATACAAGCAATTTTACAGTGGAGCCTTGAGCACCTTTTTGGTTCTTTTTGGGAGACTTCTTGGGCTTCTTGGATCTAACAAAATCCAATCGTTTCTTTATAGAGGAGATTGTACTATTGTTTACTCTTTTCGAAGAGGTGGCTTTCTTGGAAGCTGAGCCAATCTCCTCAATATCATTTTCATTTCTTTCAAGAACGTGCTCTAAAGCAAACAAAAATATATTTCTCACAAATATAATCTAAATAGTATGAGCACTTTAACAATTTTGTAGTTTTTATAAATGCCAAAAATAACCTTCATATAAGTTCCCTTCATCACGTGGGTAGGTGCCTCGAGTGTAATCTAACCACCAAGGGCAATACTCAATTTCCCAAGCAATCAAACCATAATCTCTCATCCATAGTGGATACATACACTCCTCACAAGAGAGGTCCCTCCAACTTTCAACAGCAATTGGCAACTTCTCCAACAAAGTTTGATCGTAAAGCTGAATTAGCCATCTACATAAAATGCAGTTAACTTTATTTGAGCTCCTTTCCTAAGTGACTTATTTATTATACAAAATCTAAGTAAAAATAGAATAACAACCATAAAGATATCAATTGTATTACCTAAATAATACTCTCCTCGAAGATTCCATAAGCTCTGGAATTTTTTCATCCGACTCTTTTGTGTTGAGCTTACTCCAAAGCTCCACAAAAGCTTTATCAATGTGGTCCCTCAATTGGTGATGAAACCATGCTTCAAAGCCCTCCGGCATTTCTTCAATCATTTTCCCTTTGATCTTCAAGCATTGCTTCAAGATACTTCCTCAATACCACTCTTTACGTAAGTACATTCTAAATTTCATTGCACTAATATAACGCTCAGAAGTAACATCATCTACACGGCAATGCATCAAAGAGTGCAATATTTCTTTTTTCCTATAGAGAAAACAATAAACAAACCATAAATGCATTGATTCATTTGATGATTTCATGTGTATTTTTTATCCAAAAATTATTACCTCTTTGGTGATATTTTAGAAGTTGCCAAAGAGTGGACCTTGCCTCTTGTAAGGCCCACTTGATCCTTTTCTCTTATCCAATTGAAGTTAAATAATAAAGAGAAGAACCCCTAGCCATTGGCGGGGTTGGCAATGGCCTGGCCAACATCTATGTTGCATTAGCACGAGATCAAATCAAATCAATTTGTCAATCAAATAAATCAAATTCAAATGACATGTCAACTTACAATTTTGTAGAAATTCAAACATAAACAGTGAGAAGAGAAAGTGTTTACCTTATAAGCTATTTCTTTGAATATTTTTTCTACTCTTCCTCGAGCAACCATTTCCTTTTTTGGCAGTGAAATCGAGGGATCATTGATCTCTTGCATCTCTTTGATAAGAGACAAGTCAAAGTCTTCCTTTTGTAGAGCAAATGAAAAAAAAAGATTTTACAAAATAATGTCAGGTTTTAGAAATTACATCAAAAGTGTACTTAAAGGCAAAAAAATATACCTTCCATATGAGCATTGCTAATAAAAGAGCAGGAGCGTTGTACCAACTCCCTTTAGATGCCTTCTTCTCACAAGCAAGCTCTACCTCTATCCATCGAATCCAATCTTGGGGAAAGTCTTTCATTAAAGAATCTTTGCTTGCCACAGCCAGTTTTTGGAACAAGAAGATCTCCTGCCCAAAATTTGTGCTCACAGTGGTTCTACCAATCCTAAACCACAATATCTTAAATTAAATGGCAATAGAATGACATCGATAAAGTAATAGCAATAACTTTCAAAACAACAAATGTGCCTACTCATTTTGAGAGCGCAAAGCTAGCATAAGCTCCCCCTCTGCACTTCTATCAACATTGACAAATTGACACTTCACAGAACAATGTCTCCACTTTATCATTGAAAATTCTACAACAACAAAAAAGAAAATTAGAAAGCATAGAGTAATACAAGTCAACTTTACATTAAACAAAAAGCAATCACTTACGTGTTTTTATTAAGCGCATCCAAGTTTTCAAACGGTGATTACCATCCCAAACGATAATTTTTTTTCCCCTTAAGTCTTCCCACTCAAGGGGAAGGGAATTATCAAAATCATCGCTTATTTCTTGCCAAATAGGCCCCCATTCATCTTTGTCTAAGTCGGAAACATAATGTTGATCATGGCCTGGCTTCTTAAATGACACAAGAAATGGACACTATATCCAAACATCTCAAAACTTTTCACCAAGCCCTCAGTGCCTGGACCCACCGCTCTAATGGCTTCATTTTCCATCAATCTGCAGAGAGGAATGCAAGGAGGTTCCCCACCTCTCTTTACAATAAAACCCTCTACAATCTCCTCCAATATTCGACCATGAACATCCTTTCCAAATACTGTTGGATGATCAGGAGGTTTAGCAACAATTGTTGGTGCTTCAGACACGCTGTGAGCCACCAATTCACCTTGTGTAGCATGAATATCTATGAACACCTCTTCTTCATGCACATCACTCAATATATCCTCTTCTTCATGCACATCACCCAAAATATCCTCCTTTCGACGGACATTGGAA